>NW_010207884.1:25820-34866 GCF_000695765.1 Mesitornis unicolor
ATCCAAGAATGGGAATAACTGTGAGATACTAAAATATTTTGAATATTAAAATTACTTTCTATGTTTTAAAATTTGGAACAAAAGAAGCGGAGTGACAAAATGCAAACAAGGAAATGCTGCCACTACTTTGCTATGTGCATGTGTTTGCACTATGGATAATGGGTCACAGGCTCTGGTCAGGCTGTTTGTATTTCTCTCCGTTGTAGCAGTGACTGAACCCATGTTCAGTGTTTGATTTCTGTCCTGATGGTAATTATCTCGGTGCTTCTGTCAAAGTCTCTAGGTGTAGTTTTGGGGTTGTTTTGCACTGTGGAAAATAATTAGGCAGTTATCACACAATGTAGAGGCAATTTAGTATTGAACTGTTTCTTAAAGAACTAGGATATGGAATCTCAACATTCATCAGGAAGTTCCGATGCTAGTCAGGATGCCAACGAAAGAGATTTTCTACCTCATGCCATGTTTTTTTCATAAGTATGTATGATACCCACTGTTTACAGATACAATTTAGAGATGCAATCATTACATATATAACAAGACATTATCTTCCAGAGAGAAGTTTAGCACAACCATTTATTAATTCTCAATTCTTATACACAAATGACCCTTCAAATCTTTCTTTTGTCTAAAATGCTACCTGTATTGGAGTAGTATCTTTGTATTACAGCACTGCTCTGTTCTGCCAAAGACTAAAAAAAAAGTACACATACACTTTTTTGTTGGTAAACTTTATTTCCTTAGTTAATAAAATTCAATATTTAAATTTAACCCCTCTAAAACGTCATCCTGAGCAAATAATGATTTCTGGAGAGGATGATTCAGAAGACCTGACCTGCCCCTAAATGAGTAACTGGTGTAAATGGAAATAGGAAACAGACAAAAAGTGAATTTGTCTTTTGTCTCGCATGCACACACTGTGCTTGAAACTGGATTATGAACTACAGGTAGTAATTTTTATTTCTGAAATTAATAGTTCTCTCTAAACTTAGGCTATTCAAAGAAATGGTCAATAGTATCTTACTAGCAGATACTTCACAAGTTAAAAAAAGAGAGAGATATTTGACAGACAAGAGGATTATTTTCATGTTTAATGTGGCAGTATTTTTATTCTAAAGAATAGACAGTAAGGCTTAAGAGATACCATTTCCTCTTAAGTTAGAGGCAGAGTTCTCGATGACTGAGGGAAAGGGGTTAACACTAACATCCATAAATCTGAGCGGTCTGGGTGCTCTGCTGGAGTTCAGTGTTTTGTGTTCAGCCTGCACACATGGAAATGACTGAGCCTTAAGTCTGTGGGGAGTCAAAGCTGTAAAGCTTGCTTAGGTACTGAAATCTGAAGTATTTCCATATAAAAATAAAAGTAGTTTTTCTTTAACTTTCTTCTGACAAGGCCCTCATTTCTGAGATTAAAATGTAGTGTTTTTAAGAAATCAAAGAAATCTTTGAGGGGCACATGCACACACACACACACAAAAAAGCAAAATCAAATCTATATTAGATTTAAGAATAGTCTTTGATCCTCTTAGGAATCGCAGATGGTAGCACCTGATCCAAGAGCAGAAGTCTTTTTCTCTACCTTAGCATGAATTAAAAAATAATCAGCGGATTTAAGACAGATTTCCAGATATCTGCAAATATTTTAATTGAAATAACATGTGGATTAGCAGAATTTAGGGCAAGAAAAAGAAGAAGACAAACTCAGTGTTAGTTTTACTGTTCAGTCTTTTAGTCTTTAGATAAGTCATCTCATATTAGACTTATCAACGAACTATCGAACTATCTTAGTTGTAAAATACAGTCTTATGTGGACATTATCCTCTCTGTTGCTTGTATGACATTGGATATGGGGGACAGGGGGCAGTGAAGACAAATGTCAGGTAGTAATTTTGCCAGCTGATTTGTTTCAGGAAATTAAACTGATGGAAAGGATTCAGCATAGAAAGAATATAGGGGCATAAACAAGGACAAAATAAGGCTTGAAGAATGCAACTGAGATTCACGTGTAGAGGTGATAGAAGGATAACATTAAAAATAATTGTTTAATGTAGTTTTGGAGCTGAAAATGGGCAGTGTAATGACTCCTGACCATTTGATGTTTGGTACATGTGACAGAGTTCACAGAATCCCAGACCGTTAGGGATTGGAAAGGACCTCAAAAGCTCATCCAGTCCAATCCCCCTGCCGGAGCAGGAACACCCAGATGAAGTTACACAGGAAGGCGTCCAGGCGGGTTTTGAATGTCTGCAGAGAAGGAGACTCCACAACCTCTCTGGGCAGCCTGGTCCAGTGCTCTGTCACCCTCACTGAGAAGAAGTTTCTTCTCCAATTTCAGTGGAACCTCCTGTGTTCCAGTTTGTGTCCGTTACCCCTTGTCCTATCATTGTTTGTCACCGAGAAGAGCCTGGCTCCATCCTCATGACACTCACCCTTTATATATTTATAAACATGAATGAGGTCTCCCCTCAGTCTCCTCTTCTGCAAACTAAAGAGCCCCAGCTCCCTCAGTCTTTCCTCATAAGGGAGATGCTCCACTCCCTTGATCATCTTTGTATCCCTACGCTGGACTCTCTCCAGCAGTTCCCTGTCCTTCTTGAACTGAGGGGCCCAGAACTGAACACAATATTCCATCCAGATGCGGTCTCACCAGGGCAGAGTAGAGGGGGAGGAGAACCTCTCTGACCTACTAACCACCCCCTTCCTGATACACCCCAGGATGCCATTGGCCTTCTTGGCCACAAGGGCACAAGTTAGTAAGAGCATGGAGAAAGGAATCTAGTGCTAATCCTAACCAATTCAATGTCAACAGGCCTTGCCTGTTGAACAGTCCTTGAAAGTAAGGGAAACATAGCTTACCTTTAGTATATAGGTAAGTTGTTTTGATCTAGTAGACACCTAACATTGAAGCTTTAAAAAAAAAGTCAAAGAGCCAAAACCACCAGCACCAAAAATTCCACTAAAACCCCTTAGCTTGCCAGTCATCCATTGAAGGACACTGCATTTTTCTGAAGAGTGCTTTCAGTTATGCATGTGATATGTGGGCATGTAGAATATGTATTGAATAGTGGCCCTGATGACAGTGAATGAGAAATTTCTATCTAGATGGGTTGCAATCAGGCTTATCTGTGAATCTGTGGATTCTGACAAAATGAAAAAGTGCAATTACATCTAGAGTTGGGTTTAAAAAAAAAATAATTAAAAAGCTTAGCTTTTATAAAACTAAGTTGTTTCTGAGTATGCTTCACTGCAGAATTCTAGGCACCTTGAGATTTAACAGTGCAAGCTATTCAACAAAGTCTTTTATTCTGAATTAAGGCTTTTGGGACTTTGGGGCATTTGTAAGAGGTTTGTCAATTGTTTATTTAAGGCCTTTAAAGCTCATTTATGTCCCTAAATCCTTTTATAAGCTTAGAATTAAAATAAAGTTAAAAGTTCTTCTAGTAGGATACCACGTCTTAGATGTGTTAGTCCTGTTAGAAAGACGGCTAAGACTTGGGAAACTTCAATATAGAGAACACTACCAAGACAGGAGAAGTAATAGTTGACTCTTAATAAGCAAGCAATAAATCACAGACATGTGTATTTTAAGTCCTCTCTATTTTTTTTTCTGGGTTTGATCAAGGAAACAAACCAAATTCACATATAGACAGTTCTGAGGAAGTCTACTAAAATTACTGAAATACAGAGTGCTGGAATGGTAATAAAAGAAGGCAAAGAAAGAATGATTTAAAATCTCACTATAAAGAAATAGAAAAGAATCCTGAAGATCCTTCACAAAAAAAATTGTTTTCACAATTTTTATACCCAACTGACCTGTTTACCTGTAATTGAAAATGGGTTAGAAATTGATAAATTGCAGCACTTGTTGTCTTTTTAAGTTGGGGACAAGGAAACTTCCCATGTCCTTTATAATTCCTTTCTGTAACAGAAACTATTCATTCCTCCCCTTCCAGCTGCTCAGTATTATGGGCATTTGTGTATACTGAAAATTTTCACAAAATCCAGGCATGAAAACAAGTCAATAAAAATACCATTGGCTGAGACACATGCAGGGATACTGACTGCTCAAATAGGCTGTGTAAAGAACAGCTTCAGAAAAATCTAAAAAATATAGTGCTTAACATTTCCTTTTTTCACAGGTTTTTATTCATAATTGCTGAGGAGGGATAGGGCAAAACAAAGTAGGCTGGTGAATGGTGAATGGTACTTTAGTTATATATGGCAGATTCCCAAATACTCGTCACCTTCCAAAAGAAAAGTTAAAAAGAAAAATTCTGGAATTATAGCTGACTTTGCATCCTAAGTCTCTTTCTATACTTAATGAGAATAGGATTAGGATTATTTTATATTGTAAAATATTGTAATAGACATTTGCTGGATGACTGGATTTCGAACTCCTATGTTAAATGAAATAGTTTGTAATAGTGCTACGAAATTTACAATCGGATTATAGTAGAATCTAGCTAGTTAAGATGTTAGTCTTCATATGATTTCTTATTATTCACTGTGTTTTTTTCCCATTAGACTGCAATAAAACAGCTCTGCAGCGTTTCATCAATAGGATGTGATTCTTTGTAATAGCTTAAGTGTTTCTAGATTTATCACTGAAATAAAAAATATCACACTTCCAAACTGAAGACATTATAAAAATAAATGAATGGAGAGCCTTTCTACTGCATCTTTCCTTTTACAATTCCGCATTGTTATTAATGCCTTACATTAATTCCACAAGTCTACATCTTCTCTTCAATGAGAATGAGATGTTAAGAATATTGTGTAGTGGCTCTATAACCAGCCATTCTTATTTCCTGTGGTCAATGTCCTCGCTCAATAAATTTAGTTCCAAATAGTGAATGCAATAGTGCTTTAAAAGTAGTCTGTCTCTGTACTACCAATGTAATTGTGTTAGATAGAACAATTCTGAAGTACAAGTGTTGTGAAATATATTGTATGGAATGCTAAACCACTAACAAAACACCTTTGAACTTTTTGTATTGTGCTGGGTAACATCTTTGGAGAGTTTACCAGTTCCTATGACCACTATTAGAGAGCAGTATAATGAAGAGGGAAAAGTTGTAATTCAGTCTTATTCTCTGACTGATGAGACAATAATCTCATTGTGTGGTTTGTTAAAGTACAGACAGTGTTCAATTCTTAAGTAGACTAACTTAGAAACCGCTGTGATGTCTAGGCTATAGGAGGCATACAATCTGTGCTGCTGATATGCCTCTAGGCAATTTATTTTGACCTTTTGTGTATTCTACACAGAATAAAAATAAGATTAGACCTTCACAAAGTGGTGTTCATGACTACACTTCGTAAGTAGCAGCACTTTTACTACTTCTACTGACTTTGTCAGTATTTCCTTTTAAATTCACAAGGTTGGGTGCAGAAAGCTTGGCCTATCTTAATAAAATAGCTTAAAAATTATACAGAAACAGTGCAATTTGTGGATTCTGAGTTTACTTTCAATAATCAGCAATACCCCTGAACACACATACTTGCCCAGGAACGTTATTCTCTTCTCTTCAGCTGTCAGCTAAAACCAGAAATATTTTGGACCAGTAAGAACAAACATAAGTTCCCACTACTTATTCTAGTTTTGCTACACCGTAAGCAAAAATACAGGTTTTACAAATGTGTTCTTGAGTGTGTTGTGTTCAGTTTTAATTTTAACTCCTTTTTTATCTTGTTGTACTTGAGTCCCAATCGGAACCCAAATTACACTTAAACCACTTTAAAGGTGAGTCTTTGCAATGAAGTAGTGTACTGCAAAGAAAAAACAATTCTCATTAGCAAAGTTACAACCCCTCTGGTTTTGTTCTCTCTGTATCAGTATAAATGTAAACAAGGGCCTATGAAATGATCAAATATCAGAGTGCATGTTAAAATAACATAGTTTCTGTGTGGGCAAAAGACAAATATATCAGCTCTACCTTTGATAACAAATGTGAAGTGAGAAAAAGGTGGGATGCCTCCAAATTACATTGAGCCAGACCCATTGAAAGTAGCCATTTTTTTTCTATTGATTCATTTGAACTTAAGAACAAGTGCTTGGCCCGTGCTTTCGCTGCATTTGACACTTAATCAATAGGGTAAGGACTTCACTACACGCTTTCACTAAAAGGTAGCCTAAACTTGATTTTTTTTCAACCTATCTCTGTCTCGTGGTGGACTTACACTAAACATCGTAATTTTAAAATTAATACTACAATGCAACCAATGCACTTTCCATGATCAACTTGATGTTTAAATAACAAAGCTTTGTTGCTTCATGTATTTCACGTGGTTCTGAAGTTAAAATTGGAGAAATTAGTAGTCCAATATTTTTCAGCTAAGATAAGCATATAGACAAGTTTATTATATTTTCCAGCTCTATTTATTTCAATTCCTGAGACAGAATTCCTAACTATATGTTGAGTGTATGAGCCAACTGCTTTGGACTCTTAATCTTTAGAGTGCATGATAAAATGACCTTGAGAGAGAACCACAGGGCATCCCAAATTCTACAGTGGTTTGCATGGTGCATGGGTGGCAGGTGGCTATACCAGAACCAGCACAAGGATTCAGATGGTCAACAAGCAGTTACCAAATTCCACATTTGTATAGTGCTTTTTAGTTCTAGATATTCATGATTACATTTTAGAGAAAAAAACCAAGCGAAACCAAAACCACTGTGTGTTTAATTGTCCTACACAGTTAGACCCTAGCACTTCTGTTTTAGAGCTTGATGATCAGTATAGTGTCCCCCAGTTACCTTATTACCAGTGCTGGGGCATTGATTCAGTAGTGAGTCACTGAAAAGAGAAGAGCTACTTAATCACCATTACTACTGCCTATAAAAACTCTGTCCCTTAGAGTACTACCATCCAGCTACTTGCCACACATAGCACTGCTTAATTTATGAGGCCTGACAGCAAGGCAGTATGGCTGCCCGTAGCTGTTTGCAAATATTGGCAGTATTGTTACATCTTCTTTTATCTGTTATGGGGTGAGGGGTTTTTTGTAGTCTGTGATGCACCTTTTTCAAATGACCTTAGACTGAAAACTTTTTGAAGCAGACAATTTTGTAATCAAAGCATTAGGACTGGTCTCCTGCTTTAGATTGTTTCCGTACTCATAAATAAAATTACTTAGGTGGTTCAGCTTACTCTTTAGTGGCAGTAGTAAATATCATAAAATTGCCACAAACAATTTTATATAGCTTTGGCAAACTGCACAGAAGCATCCTGAGAGCATGCTGAAGCAAAAAATGAACTACCTCTAATCCTTCCAAAATTCAAACTGAAACAATTGGTAGACTGTTATGTAGGATATTGTGTAAGTTCCTATTTGGCCTACGGAAAGAGGGCTTTTTTCCTTGTGACAGCAGTAACCTTCAAAAATCCACTCCCAATAAAATGAAAATGTGTTGTGTAGTTATTTGAAATAGGATATCAATGTCAAGGGATCAGGAACTATACAATAAGGAAATCTACACTGTACGTCTTTTACTTTAAAAAAAATAATCTTTAAAATTGAGAAAGAATGTGACAATTGCTTTTCTCTCATCTAAGAGCCATGAAAGGCCTGCAATATAAAAAGTTTTGCATTTGAAATTAGCATGTAGTTAAGTAAAGCTTATTAGCTTGAAACATATTTTTATTGTAAAGGGAGAGACTTCCATCATGGAAACAATAACTCTTTGTTGGACTGCTGCTTTATTTCTTTTTAAACGCTCAACTTCTTTGCAGTGGAGAAAGATCAGAGACTTCTTCTGACTTGATTCTCAGGGATTCCCTTTTCTGTGTTTGGACGAAGAGAAAGCAACTAATTAAGGAATGGGAATAGCTCTAGTTGTGTGTGTACAATTATGTTAGGAGAAAGCAATCTCCCCAGAGCAGTGTTAGATTGTGGCTGAGGTGTGGGGATGACTCCCCTAGCTCTCAAACAAAGCATTTTCTTATTCTGGAAGAAAGGTCTTGTTCTCCAACACTTGAACCTGAAAGAACATGATGATGTCCTTCCACAGCTTGAAAACTGCTGCTTTGAAAGCCCTAGTAATTTACTGCAACAAATGTTTACCTCTGCTGCAGTAACTTGTATTTCTCACTCTCTTTTGTTCTACTTTTTGTACTGGAAAAGTACATTGCAATGGTTGGGTTTTGTTATTGTTGTTGTTGTTTAGCCTGTTGCCCTAGACTCCAAATCCAGGCTGGCTTGATCACAAAGGAAAAGCATTGCTGGGCAATAGTCAGTGTCTGGATTTCTGTGACAAGATTAAAATAAAAAGTAAAACAAATACATACTTCTTATCTATGTTTAACTTTCTAAGGTATTTTAGTCTGGCGTGCTTATAATTTCTGAGACCTATTATAGCTATTAGAACTGGAGATTTAGAGTTCAAAGCAATGCTTTTATTTTCAGTATTATTATGGCAACTTGGTTTTCTGAATATAGGTTTAATGAATTTGGGGCACACTGCTCTGTTTTTGTTTCCATTTCCTCATACCTGTGCTTGTTTTACTGGATTTTTCTGTTGAATTTTAAGTAGTAAATGCTTTTGATGACTGACAGTGGAGCTAAGTAAGAAAAGGACCTAATTAATGCATATTTGATAGAGCTAAGTGAATTGTGCACAGAAAGGAAATCTTCCCATTGAATCTAGTCAGTGTTCGGCTTTCAGCTGCCCTTTATCCCAGGGGAAGTTTTTTATAGCATTGCTTATACATTTTCTGTAAGAAGGTACATTGTACAAATAAATTTGGTCACGTTTGTTCTGTGGTACACAACTGATTTTCTGGAAAGGCTAGGATGCAGGTACTGGGGCTAGCTACTTTGCTTTTCTGGATTTATTGGACCAAATTCTTCCCCCTGAGTTTTTTTTTACATGCTAGTATTACATAACATGTAAAGAAGAGAGAGAAAATAACTGTTTTAATTAACAGCTGTTGCAGACAATCTTACAGATAGATTATCATTAATATTGGAACATTTTTTTTCCCATTGTGCCTAATTTGGTCCAGTGAGCATGTCATCAGAAGGGCCAAAGCGCAGCTGGGACTTAATC
>NW_010207885.1:0-10095 GCF_000695765.1 Mesitornis unicolor
CAGTTTGGCAGTAGGCTGTGGGTTCAGTGCACATTGCACCTAAATCCAGCTGTCTATCTCCTTTTTTGCCTCTCTGATGCTCTGTAGCCTTCTGACCGTCTCCTGCAGCTCTGCCACCTGCCGCAGAAGGTCCTCCACCTGGACACATCTTTTCCATGCAAATTTGCTGCCTATCTCAACCTCAGGAGAAAGGTCTGGACACTTGCCACAGACTGGGGTTTGGAAAAAAAAAAAAATAAAGGTTGAGTTCAAGTGTCCCCTGGTGCCTTTTGCAAAAGACTCCAGGTAGGCCCATTTTCCCCAGCTGCAGTGTAGAACACTTGTTTAACATCTGGTCCTGTCCAGACTAGTCCCAGAACTACTGCATGGACAATCTCCCATTTAATTTGTTCAAAGGCTTGTCATTGCTCAGGACCCCATTTGAAATCATTCTTCTTCCGAGTCACTTGATGGAGCAGGCATATAATCTGACTGTAATTTGGAATGTGCAGTCACAGTTACAAAAATCATGTCCTTGAGTTAGCTCTTGTTTGAGGCCCCTTACAACACCTTGTTCACTGATGGATCCTGTCATATTGTAGGAAAACAGTGAAGGTGGAAAGCTGCTGTGTGGAGTCCTACACTATGAGTTGCAGAAGGGACTGAGGGAAAAGGTGAAATGAATCAATTTGCAGAGGTCAGAGCCATCCAGCTGGCTTTGAACATTGATGAGAGAGAAAAGTGGCCAGTACTTTATCACTATACTGACTCATGGATGGTTGCGAAGAAAGACAACTGGAAGTGTAGAGGCAAAGCCATTTGGGCTGCTGCATTGTGGCTAGATATTGCTGCCTGACTGGAGAATCTGGTTGTAGAGGTACGTCACGTAGATGCTTATGTACCTAAGAGTACATGTAGCATGCTACAGAAGAAAATCCAAGCAACCAGAAAGTGACACAGGCTACCAATATTAAAGTGTCTCAAGTAGACCTGGACTGGCAATGTACGGGTGAATAATTTTTAGCCTGCTAGGATCAAGACACTTCAGGTCATCAAGGAAGAGATGCAACATATAGGTGGGCTTGTGACTGAGGAGTGGATTTAACCATGGATACTATTGCACAGATTATCCATGAATGTGAAGCATGTGCTGCAATTAAGCAAGCCAAGCAGCTAAAGCATCTTTAGTATGGAGGACAATGGTTGAAATATAAATATGGAGAAGCCTGACAGATTGACTATATTACACTCCCACAAACTTGCCAAGGCAAATGTTTATAAAGGTGGAAGCAACCATCAGATGGCTGGAAACTTAGCTTGTGCCCCATGCCACTGCCTGGAACACTATCGTAGACCTCAAAAAGCAAGTCTTGTGGCGACATGGTACTCCAGAAAGAACTGAGTCAGACAACGGAACTCATTTTCTAAATAGCCTCATAAGCAACTGGGCCAAGAAGCAAAATATTGAGTGGATATATCACATCTCCTATCATGCACCAGCCTCTGGGAAGGTTGAACGATACAATGGACTGTTGAAGACTACATCGAAAGCAATGGGTGGTGGGACTACAGTGGGATCCAACGGACTCATAGTTTAAACAGGTTCTGGTAATGTCTAGTGCACCAGGTGACTCATGCGGGGTTGCAAGAGCGACTCAGCATTGGATTGCCCTAAGGACCTATCTCTGCAGAGACAACCCATGGGGAGCTGTGTAGATAGCTCAGCCCTGAGTTGTCTGGTAAACCCAAAACTGAACAGGGCAGTGCTTCATCATTTAAAGAATCCATATGTGAGTAGGAGGAATGAAAATGTAATCAACGCAAGCAACACAAACCCATTTCTTGATAACTATGTAAGTCACAATAAGCCATTCCTTGATGGTGGGTACGTTTATGCTCAACACTAGAGGGGTATTGCCTCTGGCCAGGAGGAGGAGAGGGATAACTGAATCTATTGGACTGTGAGGGTTAGATGGCCTGGCACATTAGAATCACAGACATATGAAGCCCTGGTGGACACTGCTGCACAGTGCACCCTAATGCCATCGAATCATAAAGGGACAGATTCCGTCGTTATTTCTGGAGTGACAGGAGGATCTCAAAAACTGACTGTGTTAGAGGCTGAAGTAAACCTAACTGGGAATAAGTGGGAAAAGCTCCCCATTGTGACTGGTCCAGATGCCCTGTGCATCCTTGGCATAGACTTCCTCAAAAGAGGGTATTTTAAAGACCCAAAAGGTTATCGGTGGGCCTTTGGTATAGCAGCTGTAGAAACTGATGACATTAAACAGTTATCTACCTTGACCAGTCTTTCAGAGGATCCTTCTGCTGTGGGACTACTGAAAGTTGAAGATCAACAGGTGCCAGTTGCTACCAAAACAGTGCATCGATGACAGTATTGTACCGAGATTCTGTGAGTCCCATCTATAAGCTGATCTGTCAGCTAGAGAGCCAAGGAGTGATCAGCAAGACATGCTCACCCTTTAACAGACCCATATGGCCAGTGCAAAAGCCTACTGGGGAGTGGAGATTGTAGACTGTCATGATCCGAATGAAGTTACGCCACCACTGAGTGCTGCCATGCCAGATATGATAGGCTTGCAGTATGAACTGGAGTCAAAGGCAGCTAAGTGGTATGCCACAATTGACATTGCTAATGCATTTTTATCTGTTCCCTTAGCAGCAGAATGTAGGCTGCAGTTTGCATTCACCTGGAGAGGTGATCAGTACACCTGGAATCGACTGCCCCAGGGGTGGAAACACAGCCCTACCATTTGCCATGGACTGATCCAGACTGCACTGAAGAAGGGTGCAGCTCCAGAGCATCTGCAATACATTGATGACATCATCATATGGAGTAACACAGCAGAAGAAGCTTTTGAGAAAGTTAAGAAGACAATTCAAATTCTTTTGAAAGCTGGTTTTGCTATAAAAAGAAGCAAGATCAAGGGACTTGCATGAGATATCCAGGTCTTAGGAAGTAAATGGCAATCTGTACTAAATTCTATGTACAAAGAACTATGCTGATTTATTCATGTTTTGTTGACCCAATGTATAGGGGGTTTTAATTTTTTTTTAGTCATTTTAGACCAATGTACTGTTTGGCAACAATGCAGAAGAATCTGCATGTAATAAATCAAGGTGCTATAGTGTTTTGCGTTGGTAATAGTTTAAAAGTGTATATATCTGTTGCATTGTGGCAGAAAATACATATATATGCACATCTTTTAATTTAATGCAGAAGCATCTCACCATGGCTGGGTGCCTCTCTGAAGTGCCTGAAGTGCCTCTGCATGCAATAGGAGAGCAAACAGAAAGAATTAGAGGTCTGTGTGCAGCTGCAGGGTTGTGATGTCATCAGGATCATGGAGACATGGTGGGATAGCTGCCATGAGTGGATACAGGCTGTGAAGGCAAAGAGGGGGAGCTGCCCTTTATGTGAGAGAGTAGCTGGAAGGCATGGAGTTTTGTCTAGGGATGAATAATGAGCCAGTTGAGAGTTTAGAGGTTAGGATTAGAGGGTAGACCAACATGGATGACACTGTGGACTTCCTGATCAGGAAAAAGTGGATGATGCCTTCTTCAGTCAACTGGAAGAAGCCTCACGTTCATAGGCTCCTCATGGAGATCTTGAAACTCTCTGACATCTGTTGGAAGGACAACACAGCAGGGCACAAGCAAGCCAGAAGATTTCGGGAGTGCATTGATGACATCTTTCTAACACAGTTGAATGATGAGCAAAGAGAGGCGCTCTGCTGGACCTCATACTTACAAACAAGGAAGAAATGGTTTGGGATGTAAATGTTAGGGGTATTCTTGGCTGCAGTGTTCATGAGATGGTGGAGTTAAGGATCCTGAGAGGAAGGAACAAGGCAAATAGCAGACTTACAACCCTGGACTTCAGGAAAGCAGACTTTAGCCTGTTCAGGGAGTTGCTTGGATGAATCCCATGGCAGACAGTCATGGAGAGAAGAGGAATCCAGGACAACTGGTTGATATTCAACTCCTCCAACTTCCTATTGGTCCATTCTGAAGAGCAGAAAAATCAAGGAAAAGCAGCAGGAACCCTGCATAGATGCACAAGGAGCTCCTGTCTGAAGTCAAATATAAAAAAGGAAGCCTACAAGAGGTGGAAGCAAGGTCAGGTGACCAAAAGAAATATAGAGACACTGTCCAGTCATGCAAGGATGGGGTTAGGAAAGTCAAAGCACAGTTGGAGTTGAATCTGGTGAGGCACTGAAGGGCAACAAGAAAGAATTGTACAAGTACATAAGCAGCAAAAGGAAGGCTAGGGAAAATGTGGACCTGCTACAAATGACCTTGGTGGAAAGGACGTGGGAAAAATGCCAAGGTACTCAATGCCTTTGCCTCAGTGTTTACAGGTAAAACTGGCCTTCAGGTATCCCAGGCCCCTGAGACTGGGGGAAAGTCTGGAGCAAGGAAGACCCTTGGTGGAGGAGGATCAGGTTAGGGAACATTTAAACTAACTGGACATACATAAGGTTGCGGGGCCTTACAGGATGCACACAAGTGCTGAAGAAGCTGGCCAATATCTTTGTGAGCCACTCTTGATTATCTTTGAAAGGTCATGGCTGTCTGGGGAGGTTCCTGAGGACTTAAGAAGACAAAGACAGATTCTTCTGAGTGGTGCCCAGTGACAGGACAAGAAGCGATGGGCACAAATTGAAATGCATGAAATTCCTTCTGAACATAAGGAAACACTTTTTTACTGCTAGGGTGGTTGAACAATGAAACAGGGTGCCCAGAAAGGTTCTGGTATCTCTGTACTTGGAGATATTCAAGACATGACTGGACAAGACTTCAAGCAACCTGCTGACCCTTCTTGAGAAGGGGGATTAGACCAGATGATCTCTAGACTTATCTTCCAACCTCAACTATTCTGTGATTCTGTGAAAATTTATAAAACAATGCATATATAACAATAACAAATAAAATTACACTGTAGTGTATTACAATTAATGTATTACATTATATTGGAATGCAATATGTTACAATGACAAGATCTGTTTTAAAAAATATTAAATATATTGTTATTTTAAATTTTGGTCCATATCTGATTAGAAAAAACAAGAACACTTGTGACTTTTTAGTGTGATTGATGTTTGTTATATTAGAAATTTTTAGTTGCAGCCATTGTTAACTAATGACTGTCACTTGATTTCTCCTTCTAATGTTTTAGTCATTCCCCCATTCTTTTTCTTAAAAAATCAGCAGATGATAATGTCGACTAAAAGCAGATGTTCAGTTGAAGTAATTATGATTGTAACTGCTCTCTTTGCATCAGTGCTTTTTTTATGCTCTGTATTTAAAAAAATATTCAAGTGATTTATTTTAGCATATCTCAGTTCTCATAATTCTGTTATTCGTTGTCACAAGGGTAGAATCAGATGATAAAAATTTACTTTGGTTGCTTCATTCTGAAACCACCAATCTCTACAACATCCTTTCATTTTTCTTTATCTGACTTTATCACATATGCTAACTAAGTTAGCACAGTGAATATAGTTTGTCAGCCTCTTACAGGCTGCTTGTCAGTGCATCTCCATTGACATGTTTATAGGTGATGATACAAAGTAGTAGGACTTTTTCCATATAAAGGTCAAAGCACACCTTATTCACCCAACATATATGCAACCTTCCAGTTCCTTGTCTTCACTTGTGTTTTGGAACCTGAATGCCATGAACATGGTATTTATGGGGTTTTGCCACAGTCTCTAACATTTCATTGAACTGTGAGTCCATGTTTTTTGACTAGGTCATTTCATTTCCTTGAGCTTCTTCAGTTCACTTGACTGGACTATATTAAAGAGCTAAAGCCTTAGAATAATATTTTTATTCATTAGTTGACCAAAAAATAATTGGGGGAGAACAATTGTTTTGTGTGCCCTAGCATCAAACAGTATATTTGTTTTCTCAAAATTTAAAAAATGTTTGAAATGTGTTATTCAACTGGAAATAAAATGTTGTGTCATTTTTGGGGTTTTTATTTGTGGTTTGGTTGGTTTTTTTTTTGAGGAGAAAGATGGGGTGGATCATCATTATTCATTAGTCTTTAGTCTTTAGTCTTTAGTCTTTAGTCTTTATTATTTATTTATTTATGAGAAGTTTTTTACTCTTCAACTTAAGAAATACAGCAAGGTTAGGCAAATTAGGACTCAAAACATGGATTTTGAAAAAATTCAGAAGGAATGTGTTTTTACTGAACATTCATTTTTTTTTGGTCAAAACTCTTCCTCCAATTTGGAACACATTTCTGGATGTTTTCAGCTAATCCAGAGCCACTTTTTTTCTCCCTCAAATAATTTTTTTCTGAATTTTTTTTTGCCAAGCTGTATGCAGAGGACCTACCTGAAAAGTACAAGAGGCCTCAAAGCTGATGATCTATTTTTAGCATTACAACATGATAAACTCACACTATTCTGTAAAATAATACCAGAAATACCTAACAAAATGGAACAAGGTAATGAACTAAAGGCTCATCAGGACATTCTCACATTTTGTAGTAGTTGTAAATATGTAGCTGTCATGAACTTCAAATGGAAATAATTCAAGAGCTATGTTGTAAGATCTTTTCAAGTGACATCTCAAAAGCCTGTACAGCAAGATAGGAGTACTATTTCAGGCTATATAGCAGGATTGTTCTCCCCCTAATAAAAAAGGTTTTATCAGCAAAGTCTATATAAAAAATTCATGTTCTTGTTCCATGAGATTCAAGATAGATCTACACAGGAATTCTCAGTCCATTTCTTCTCAATTTATTTTCTTACATAGATGCTACAGAGACAGGTCATGGGAGAAGTGTTTGTAATCTTCTTAGCAGGCCTCAGAGGCACTGCATTCTAACCCTACTTGATTAATAATATATTTGTCATAAGACTGGGGTAGGAACAGGAGTAGAATATGAAAGTAGAAGGAAGGACAGGAGAAATCCTTGGCTTCTCAAAAGATTCCCTTCTGGATATTTTAGAGAAATGCCAAAACTTTTCTAGATTATTTGAGTAATATTTAGTTATGTAAGTACCCCATTGGAGAGGCTTTCATCAATAGCATTAATTTATGTGGTAAACAGATATTTCATAGTATATGCAAGTTAATGCAAAGGCTAAACTTGTAGTGACAATGTGTTTCATAGCAACCATGGTAGGATTTAAAGCTTTTCTTGCTCCTATTATATAGTGTAACTAATTTAGGAGTAAAAATGTATGGTGGAAAACCATTTAAATAAGCATTTCTCAAGCATTTTAGTGCTTATAGTCAAAAAGTTATGACTTAAGGATATACTGGGAAGGAAACTGATAGTCTGGGCACTAAAGAATGGAGGGAAATTTTAATAATGGAGTCTTTGAAGCACCAGTGGTTCTGTTGTCCATATTTGTTTGGACAACCCTTCTCACCAATGTGTTTGAGCCTCCACTAAATCTAAAATGAATAGTTTATATCCTCTTTTCATCTTGTCTCTTATTCTTCTCTTTTAGTTAGAGAAAATAAAGACAATAGAACATGTATGGATACTGTATCAATTGGATGGTATTTGTTTGTTCATAACCTTGGTGATTAATAACCTTTCTATGATTGTTACTTATTTATTCATTTGTTGACCAATCCCTTGTTAGTCTTATAATGTACACAGATCAGTATCTATAAGATTGGAATGGAATATCTAGTTTTCTGTGTTACTTATTGAAGATAAGATTAACAAAAAATTAATATTATAGTTGTCTTCATTCCTGAAGCTGGAATATTTCCCTTCATAGGAATTTCCAATATTCTCAGTCACATTTTTTTCAGTCCTCCATTTCCCCATCTTCTCTGTAATAGATAGACAAACTTCACATTTTAGCTTAATTCAGCAGTTGTTATATTTATGCATAGATTTTAGCATCTCTTTCTTTCCTTTCCATTAAAGGGAAGGTTTTAGATACCTTACTTCGGAACAGGCAATATATAGAGTTAACTTTTAGAAACACTAGAATAGAGCTGTTAAGCTTTGTCATCTGACAGGTATGCGTATCCTCTAATACTTAACTATGCTGTCTTCCTTCAATGTTGCTTCTGTCTTAAAGGTCTTTTCCAACCAAATGATTCTATGATTCAATGAT
Organism: Mesitornis unicolor; assembly: GCF_000695765.1. NCBI lineage: Eukaryota > Metazoa > Chordata > Aves > Mesitornithiformes > Mesitornithidae > Mesitornis > Mesitornis unicolor. Next base: position 8,100 of record NW_010207885.1, read on the forward strand.
TCTATTCTGGTTCCTAGGTTAATTCTGTTACTTATACACTTGTTTTAAAATACCCAAACTTTACTGAAACTGACATTTAAATCTTTCATCTTTGTTCACCACTCCTGTAAGCAACTCTTTATCACTACGTTTTCTTTCTGCATTCACTCCCTGACTAAAGCATTGTACTTTGTTTTGTCTGGAGTAGAGTTATATTTCTTCATAGTGACTTGTATGGTGCTATGTTTTGGATTTGTGACCAAAATAGCGTTGATAACACCATGTTTTAGTTACTGCTGAACAGGGCTTCCACAGTGTCAAGGACTTTTCTGCTTCTCACACCACCCTGCCAGCGAGTAGGCTGGGGTTGCACAAGAAGTTGGGAGGGGACACAGCTGGGACAGCTGATCCCAACTGACCAAGGGATATCCCATATCATATGACATCATGCTCAGCAATAAAAGCTGGGGAAGAAGGAGGAAGGAGGGGACATTTGGAGTTAAGGGTATATCTTACCAAGTAACTGTTATGCATGATGGAACCCTTCTTTCCTGGAAATGGCTAAACATCTGCATGCTGATGGGAAGCAGTGAATTAATTCCTTATTTTGTTTTGTTTACATGCACAGTTTTTGCTTTACCTAGTAAACTGTCTTTATGTCAAGCCGCAAGTGTTCTTGTTTTTACCCTTCCGATTCTCTCCCTCATCCCACTGTGGGGGAGTGAGCTGCTCTGTGGGGCTTAGCTGCCTACCAAGGTTAAGCCATGACATGCATGTTATTTTCTTTCACAGAGTAATAAAGCTAGGATTGGCATTTTTTTCCTTCCTAAGGTCTGGTTTTTAATAGAACTGGGAGGTTTGATGTCTTGCCCCATATATGTTGACTTTTCTTTTTAAGTGAGGAACTCCTTTTGCATTTGTTTATTTCTTATGTAACTATTTTTCCAACTTCTAAGGAGCAGAATATAGAGGGTTAGCCTATTTTCTTGGGCCTTTGCTCTATGGCCAATACCATTTGCTGATTCAATAGTTGGCGTGTTGCTAGATATGCTGCTTCAGAGTTATATAGTTTGATCACCAACTATAACACTTTGGGTACATTTGAAAAGGGATGAATCCTCCATCCCCTCACACGGGAGCTATGTTCTCAAGGATTCAGGAATAATTACTGCTGAACTGTTACAGAGCAATCAGGTGAGGAGGACTGCAGGACCCAGGGGAACACCCATCCCTCTTTTGATTTAAACACCTTGGTCAGTTTCAAACTGGTTTGTAAGTTGACCAAAGGTTGAACTCCAGTCATGGTGTGAGGTTTAAGTGCAAAGGTTACATTTAAGTGCACAATAAAGCCCCAGTGAAGCTTCGCCAGCACGACAGACTCCAACCAGCAGGTAGAGCTGAGCTTTGTGCTTACTGTCTGAAGGCATGTTACAGGTGCTGTGGATCTCTAATGAGGTCCCCACCATCATGGGAGACCCCATCAATTCAGATGATCAGCTGATCCATGCATCTTCTGCCCTGAAGCATAATGGTCGTCAGCTTTATAATGCAGCACAGTGACACACACATACATATTCTCCTCCTGGAGCCCATCCCCCACCCCCTCGACCCTTAATAGCATTAGAGCTTTTACCCTACTTGATTATCTTACACATGCACATTAACCACTGCCCTAGTCTCTCCCCTGTTTTTTGCTGATAAGTTTCAGCAACGGTCTACAATTCTCCATAGGTGTAAACTTGCATTGAGGCTGCTGAGGGGGAGCTTTTGCTTTGTTTATAATCAATGGTTCCATATTCCAGGATCCAAAACTTTCCTTGTACCTGCTGCTTACAAACCACGCACTATCCATCAGCATGACAAGCATTGTGCTCCTTCAGGACTGGTGTTTCTTGTTGCTGGAATACCTGAACTAGTTCTTACCATACTATATCCTATTATAGAATTACAGAATCATAGAATAATAGAATTGTTTCGGTTGGAAAAGACCTTTAAGATCATCGAGTCTAACCATCGA
>NW_010207885.1:10476-14209 GCF_000695765.1 Mesitornis unicolor
GCCACGCTCCAGCATCTCAATGTCTTTCTTGTAGTGAGGGGCCCAAAACTGAACACAGTATTTGAGGTGCAACCCCACCAGTGCCAAGTACAGGGGAAGGATTACTTCCTTGGTCCTGCTAGTCACACTATTCCTGATGCAGGCCAGGATTCTGTTGGCCTTCTTGGCCACCTGTGCACACTGCTGGCTCACATTCAACTGACTGTCGATCAACACCCCCAGGTCCTTTTCTGCCTGGCAGCTTTTTAGCCACTCTTCTGGAAGCCTATCATGTTGCATGGGGTTGTTGTGACCCAAGTGCAGGACCCATCACTTGGCCTTGTTGAACCTCATGCAATTGGCCTCAGCCCATCGATCCAGCCTGTCCTGGTCCCTCTGCAGAGACTGTCTACCCTCAGGCAGATCAGCATTCTCACCTAACTTAGTGTCATCTGCAAACTTACTGAGAGTGCACTCGATTCCCTTGTCCATGTCATTGATAAAGATATTAAATAGAAGTGGCCCCAGTACTGAACACCACTTGTGACTGGTCTCCAACTGGATTTGACTCCATTCACTCCATTCATATTAGTCTTTTTTAACTCTTCTATCTGGTCAAAGCATTCCCACACTCATTTCAAGCATGTTAGTAACAACTTAATAAGATGCAAATCCTGATGGATTTTTCCTTTTCCCACCCACTGCATTTGGAGACAAGTTAATATTTCAACTGCAGTGGGACATCCATATAACTTTCTCATTCCATGACTGTCCCCCATGGCTGCATGTGCCACCAGCTGGGCACCCATTCTATCTTCTCCTCACTATCCTTTTTCCAAAAAGGCATTTCTCACAGGGATCCTGCAGACTATGTTAGATGTATTGCATGGGTGCAAGTGTTCATTATAGATCCCAGTAAGAAGGCATTCAGGCTCCATAAGGTATTGATTAAAATGGCCTCCCATCAGGGCATGGAAGTAAGTAAACGATTCTATTAATCATTTCTATTGTTCAAGCAAAAGGATGTTCACATGACAACATGTGAAAAAGACATAAAGACAAAGACACACCACTAATGTCACCACCAGGTACCAAATAGGAGCCACCTACAGGCTTCTCCATTACAATTAGTCAGCTAAGTTTATCCTGCAGCCAAGGAATGCTTGCAGCACAGCACAGCCCTGCTCTTACTCAGTTCAAATGTTATGTGGATCACTAACTCGCCAGTGTACAAGTCTTCCAGTTAGAACTACTACAAGGCAGTCCTACATAAATATCTTCAAGTTGGATAACTAGTGTTCAAGGATATAAAGGAAATATATGAAGAAAACTGACAGACTGGGCACTAAAGAATAGACTGGATTTTAAAACAGTGGAGATCTCTGATCACAATAACTGCACTGTTTTTTAGGAGACCCCTTCTAACCAATGTGCTTGAGGCATCACTTTCATCCTACCACGATTACCTTCTGTCTATGAAAAAATTACAAAGATATAAAAATTAAATTAAGAAAAAGTCAAATAAAACAATATAGGAAACTATTCTTAGTTTCCCCAAGCAAACTATAGGAAAGAGTCCAGAGGCCAATAAAAGTCCAATTACTTCAAAATAAGATACTGTGGTAGGTTGACCCTGGCCAGCAGCTAAACACTCACACAGCCACTTGTTCACTCCCTTGCCATGGGATGGAGAAAAGAACAGGAAGAACAAAAGTGAGAAAACTCATGGATTGAGATAAAGGTAGTTTAATAAATGAAGGAAAGAGGAAGAAAGAAAAAAATATCAAACAAACAAAAACCAAGTGATGCAAAGGCAATCATGTACTACTTCCCACAAGCAAGGTGATGCCCAGACAGTCTCTGAGAAATGGCTACCTGCCTGACCAAACCTGCCTCTCATCAATTTTTGTTGCTAAACATGATGTTATATGGCATAGATTATCCCTTTGGTCAATTTGGGTCAGTTGTCCAGGCTGTGTCTCAAGTCAACTTCTTGCCCACCCCAGCCTTCTTGCTGGGGGTGGGCAGAGTGGGAAAAAGAGAAAGCCACTGTACAAGTACTACTCAGCAATAGACTAAACAGTGCATTATCAATACTGTTTTAGTAACAGATCCAAAACACAGCACCATACGAGCTGCTATGAAGAAAGTTAACCCCATACCAGACAGATCCAGTACAGTCTCCATACCTTATTCCATACCATTTATGACATGCTCAGGTCCTACACTATGAAATACATACTCATTAACTCCCCTTCCCCCCCCCACTCCCTTCCTGTCTGTACTGGAATTTGCTGAGATAGAGCCTAATCTGCTTCTCATGCTGCCCCACCAGCAAGTAGTCTGGGGATGCACAAGAAGTTGGGAGGGGATGGAGCTGGTACAGCAGGTCCCAACTGAACAAAGGGATATTCCATACCATATGACATCATGCTCAGCAATAAAAAATGTAGGGGAAGTTTGCTAGGGCTGCCATTGTTCAGGGACTGGCTGTGCATCGGTCAGCTGGTGGTGAGCAATCATTTGCGGATTTTTTTGTATCACTTGTTTTTCTTGTTTTTGTTTTTTTTTTGTTTCCTTTTTCCCTTTTCTTCCTAATTAAAGTTTGTTTTCATCTCAGCCCACGAGTTTTCTCACTTTTGATCTTCTGATTCTCTTCCCCATCCCGCTTTGGGGGTGAGTGAGTGATCAGCTGTGTGCTGCTTAGCTCCTACCAGGGTCAAACCACAACAGTCCTTTTTTGTGCCCAACATGGGGCTCGAAGGGTTAGAGAGAATGACAGAATTGACTAGAGCATATTAGAAGTAACTTATAATTATTATATCTGTTTAACAGTTGCTGGTCATGATGTTGATTTATTTGTTCTCAACATTGGTTTATCTCTTTCCTTATCTGATCTGTGCCACCCTCCCTTTTTTGCTGTACATCAAATCTGAGAGCTTGTTAAAGATTTTTTTTTGGCTTTTGCATTTTGCTATGCTCTGTAGCACTTGCTTGTTTTTTTGCCTGGGAGATCTCTGATAAAAGCATTGGCCTTGAACCTAAGCTGGTATTTGGGAACCATCTCATGGAGACAATTAACAATTACTCTTCCCTTTTTCTCCTCTGAGATACAATTTGTGGTGAAAACAAAGAATGTTACCTTCCCTTTCTCCTGCAGTCGATGTTTTCTGCCATGTTACAATAACTCTTTGTTATCTTGAACATCCTTGGGTAACAAAAATGCTCATATTGGTATGTCTCAAGAATCTGTTTCCAACTTTTCCTAAGGTTAACCAACTGTTTAGGAATATCACAGAGGGATATACCTCAAGGCAGTGTGGTTATGGATGGCAAGGTGTGTGGAAAAATATGGGCAAGTACCTAGTATGATTGCCACCTCTGATGGTCTGGGACTTCATCCCTGAACAAGTGTGAAGTATGAAGAGATAGAATGTTTGAAAATAGGATAGTCTGGCCCTGGCCGTGCCAAAGAGACTTCTTGCACTGTGCTGAGGCCTGGTCTATGGCTACCAAGCACTATTCAGCACTATTCAGCACCCATAAAGGGAAGAGAAGGTCTCTGGATCTAAAGACAAACAGATGCTGTGGCTAAACCAGAGACCCAACCCTCAACTATATTCGTTGCCTTGATAGGCAAGAAGAAACAATGGAAAGAGAAGTCTACTTGGTTAGTAAGGGAGGAAGATGCTTCTAAAAGGGAGCAGGAGGGAGAATCAGAAGAGGCAGCTTCACAGAATCACAGAATCACAGA
>NW_010207886.1:0-7757 GCF_000695765.1 Mesitornis unicolor
AGTATAGACCCTTTATGATACAGTTAGACTATAGTTTAGTTAAGAAGTAAATTACAAAGAAAGTTATCAGTGATATTTTTGTACTACATCTACTTTGACAGGTTTCATTCATAAATCTCATACACTAAGAGAGTTTTATGAGATTACAGAAGCACTAAAGAGATACAGTAACTGTGAGCAGATTTTGCCAGAACACATTTCCTGAAGAAGATAGTCATGCATAGCAAACAGGAATACGCTATTTTTAAATGGATTTGTATATAGAAAGCATCTTCAGGAAGAAGAGATGGAATTTTATCTTCCTTAGGTATACACCCGTTGTTAAGATACTGTTATCATGTGCTGCAATCTAATGTTGGATCACATAAAAGGTGGTTTGCACATTCCTTTCTCATTTCTGTTAGGAAATTAAATCCTGATAAGGTTCTATACGATGTGTTTTATCACTCTGTAGAGTAGCAATTTAAAGACCAGAAACACATGGATTTTCATTGTTATGATCCAGTTTTGACCACTGGAGTTGGTTTCCTGCTGCTGTGTTCACAAGGTCAGAAAATGCTTTGTTCAAAATCCACTTTGCTGCTGGCCTTCAGTTTGAGGAATGTTCTGTTAAATCCAAAATACGCAGTTGCAGTATTGAGCAAAAACTGGCTTCTTGCAAATAAATTAATAGGAGTAGTATTTGGTTTACTCGCAGCTTTCTCACTAGTTCCTCATAGGAAGGGTGAGTAAACTGCAGATGAGAAATTATAAGAAAACATAGTTTGCAAAATGAAGCCTCAGGTACAGTGAAAGAATTGACTACTGATAATTAAGCAATGAGGAAAACGAATTGTGGATGTGGGGAGTCTGAAGCCCTGAAGGGCAAGAAGGGCAGGCTGGCGTGTAAGTGTCAGTGCGTACTGGAGAACCTCTGCCAGTACAAAGCAAGGAAGATGAAGACTGTCGAGGAGCAGCACTGTAGAGGTAGACGTCTGCGCAGCATGTTTATATTCAATCTCATTTTGCATTGCCCTTCCCTGAACATTATTTTTATTCTTGCAGTCTCTCAACGAGACATTTTTGTTACAGGTCCTGCTTTTCAACATTTACAGTGTTATTACAAAACTAATCCATGTTTTGCTTTCTGAAAATAACATGGTGGACATAATGGAGACAAATATCCAGCCAAAAATGAAAATTGCTGTCTTTAAGAGATGATCTTTAAATATAATTTGCCTGCAAGTAGATTATACTTTTGGTCATTTTGGTGTAACTATACTTTTATAAGAGAATTTCCTGCTCTGGAAAGTGAGCAGAGGGAATTTAGAGATGAACAAAAGTGAATAGGAAGGTCAAGGAATCAATGTATGTTTGGGAATTACAGTAATTACAATGAAGTTTACCAGCAGAAGCTACAGGGATACAAGGATGTCAGTGTCTTGTAGTAACACATGGCTATTTGTAAAGAGGAAGAGAAAAGCTTGGAGATATCTGATTTCAGTGCTGGGTCACACAACTATGGGGATTTCAAGGTGACAAAAACAAAGCAGTGAAGACATTTAAAAGTGGCAAGTGCAGACAAGATAAGGGGGTGAGGGACCATCCTGGCAGTGGCTGAGCCTACCAGGCTTGGTCTTGACGAACACAAGGTACACATCTCAAGATCTGCTTCCAAAGAAGTAGGGTTGGGCTTTCTTTGATGGTTTTTTCCTTGTTTTCAAACTAACTCCAGATCAGCAGGTTTAAACATATCTTATTTTTCCTAGAGTTGTAAGAGTTTGAGTGCAGGTGATTTTTTTCTTCTTCATCTGCACGTTTTCTACGTGTTTCAGATTTTTTTCTACTTTTTTTTTACAGGAAATGCATTTTCCTGTAGAAAGGACACAACACACCCGTTCCCAGGGAATAGCTGAGTCTTATTTTTGTTTTGACTTCTAAAACATTTAATGCATTCTTTTCCCCTTCTCGCATTTCAAATGCATTAGGGTCATGGGTCATAATGGAATGTCAATGTTAAGGTCATTTCAGGGGTAATTTAATACATTTGAGATGCCACTGTTTAAATTCTGTAAAAGCACACATGCAGAGTGTTTGTAGATACAGATAGTAGATGTCTTGCATTAAATTCAGGTTTATGTGGAGAAGGCGTAATATTCAGTTATGGGAGTACGTCAGAGGACATAGGAGTGTACACAGCAATGATAAAAGTGGAAAATTAAACTCCTAAATATATATCTATATATATGTGCACACTCTATGTCACAATTACGAAAAGAAGGAAGTGGAAGGTGGTCTTTTAAAACTGGAGAAGTTTTATTTTTGGTGGCCCTATCCATGTACTTACCACGAGGAACTGTTGCTCTAAAGATCCATGTGAACATAGCTGTAGAGCATAAACATCTTGAGGTCAGAATGCACGATATTTTAATTAAGTTAATGTGTAGTCATTAAAAGTAACAATGCTTCATCCTCCCTTTCACCTTTGAGACAAGGACTGTTAATTTAGGGTTCAGCGATACAAGAGCAGGGCAATACAATACTCCAGGGCAACTCAAAAACTGGACGAAAAATCAACTGCTCATATTTCTGTTTCGGCACAGATTTTTATCTTACCTATGGCAGTTGTCTTGATACTGCTGTTAATATTATTCTGCCTTGTCTTCTGACTACAGAGGTTTTACAGATACTCCAGAAAGTGTACATTTAGATAGAACTGAATATGATTTATATAGCTTGAGCTAATGAGTAAGTTTTTACTTAATTAAATGAATTATGTAGACATTTTTTAATTGTAAAAATGCCAAAAATGATATGCTGGGCTTTGGAAATCCTCCCTATTTTTAGAACACTACTGACTCTCTTTCTTATAATGAAATTATTCAGGCTAGTAATCTATAATGTGCTCAAGGCTATTTTGATATTGTTATCTTTAATTAAGCATATAAATTATTAATATTTTGAAGTTGGATTAAATAATTTTGATAGTATTTTTAACATGGCAATTTGTAATCATATTAGTTCACTACAGCAGACAGATTGGTAAGTCATTATCTATTAAGGAAAAAAACCCTTAATTGTTTTAATGAGTAAACAGGGCCTTTCACACAATAAGTTGATAGTGTTAAGCACCACTGAGGAGGACCACAATGAATACCTCAAGACTGTTACAGTACTGCATGTATCTACCTGTATTTAAATCATAAGTCAAAAAATATGTGGTTTTAAAATTAAGATATATCGTGTAGCTCATACATATTCCTGCAGCCCAGTTCTGCGGCTGTTCTCAGCTGTACAATAACAAAGGTAAATTAACCATAAAAATTTATTCAGATAAAATCAGATGAAACTTTGGTGCAGAACAGTAAACAGGGCAGACATAAGGCTCCGACAGCCTCTGCATCTTGCCTCGTTTTCCCAGGCAAGCCTTGCAATGCTGTTACAACGTGTGTTGAGTACTCTAATGCCCAGGATCCATAGGGTGGAGAGAGGACTGCCTTAATTATCATCACCAATCTCACCGCTGCTGAAGGTTTAAAACTAACTCTTTGTCCATAACTATTACCTGCTTCTTGTATAAACTGTGGTAAAAAGGGGTATGATCTACGCCGTACACGGCAATATGTCATATTACACAACGTTAGAAATATCCTTCCCCAGCATGCACTTAATATTCTGCTGTGTTTTTGTATTGTTAGAGCAAGCGCCCTGTCAAAGTGAACCAATTAATGCCTGATGTGATTTATGGGGTCTTGAATTGGAAGGCTGTAACCATAAATATTGCAAAGGGGTTTGATTTTCAGATAATGCCAAACATTCCCGTTCTAAAAATTGGATCTCGTGAAATGTGTAATATCAGGGAAGTAAACACATAATTTTTAATTTCATTTCCATTCCTTTCTGTGACTATTACAGATCACATGAAAAAGGAAGCCATAATAGTGTGTCACATATTGAACTCAATGAAATGTGTTAAATATTACTCACTGGAACTTTTTTCCCCAGTGGGTCTCTAATTTATATTGGCTCATTCAGGAATAATTTAGTGCTACTTTTTGACCCATCATCAGCGTCACCTCAGCTCTCTATAGCTTTTACATTGAGAAAATTATGCTGTTCAGCTGAATGCTAAAGAAGCAAACAGTGTTTAGGATTAATTTTAGAGTTGGTACACTAGCTCTTCCAAAAATGTTCTAAAATTTTTCTTTCATCCTTTGAAAGAGTTTAGAAATAATTTTATAAATCCTTTCATTACAATGGCATAAAGCCTAAAATATACACACATTTCTAGTGTTGCGTATGCACACATAGATAGGTACACATGTTCACACACATACAACAATACGTATGTGTATGTAGACAGGGTGAATGAATACATGAATGGACATTGGTCATGTTTCGAGTTCTTCTGTTACCAGTGCTCCCGAACTTCTTGATCTCATTATCGCCAGCAGTGGAAAAGCTTGGAGCTAATGCCAAGTCCTAAGGTGAACTTCAGGACTTCTTCCTATGGAAATACCTACTGCTTCAGCAAACGAGCCCAAGCTCACTAAGGCCAAGTTTCCTATTGACTGTGGAAGACTTTTGATCAATTCTTTAGACTCCAGATTTTTTTAACTTTGGAAAAAGTTATATGGACATTAGGAAGGAAAATGGCCACAGCCTATCTGCTATCCTAGATCTCAAAATGTACCATTTCCCATTTATTCACTAGTTTGCTTTCATTTCAGGTTTTCTCTTGGTGCCTTGCTTATTTTGGTTAAAAGTCTTTAATTTCTTAAGTATCTTCAAAGTGTTGTATTCTTTAACAGAGAAAGTTTTAACTGGTTAAAATTAAGGAAAAAAAATTAATTGGTAAAAATTAAAACTCGGTGGTTGTTACACATTCAATTGTCTTTCCAGAAAATTACAAGACACTGAAGGGTTGTTTGAAATCTCTGGATATTGCTTATGGAGTTAATGTCTCGTTGGCTTTAACATGGTGCTAGCTATGTAGCCTGCCTGCTGAAATTTAGGGAAGTTTTTGGTGGTGACTGCAGAAGTGCAGCCATTCTGTGGTCTTTTGGCACTTGCTTTTTGAATTTTATGGAGGGGTATACTTTTTTACTGAGTTTTTCCATGCCATCCCTGCAAGATTGTTCCTTGCACTGAGGTACTACATTGTTGTAGAAGTGAAACTGAAGAGGATTTTATATAGCACTCAGTTGTGAAAAGTGGAGGTATTGCCTTTGGTGAGATTATATTACTCAGTTTTTGTCATATGATTTTTCATAATTTGATTTCATTTCTGTTTGGTTTTGACTTGGATGTTTGGTTTGAGTGGATGTTGGGAAACTAATTCCATGGCAGATTGTTCTCAGGATTCATTTACCAGCTGCTGGCTCCATTTGCTTTTCATGTAGAGCCACTCTTCAGTGTGCAGGACGGAGGATTTACTTGTAACATAGTGTTTAACAGCAGAATGAATTGCACTTTCATTGTTTGAACAAGCAACGGTTGCTTTTGCAGAGGGTTCTACATTGGCTGGACTATCAGGTGTTTTCTGGCCCTTGTAAATGTTTTCTGCTATTTAATGTCTTTGTGATACATCAGTTACATATTCAGCATCATTTCATTTTTTTTTTGTTAGGGAAGAAAAAAAGAAGGAGCATGTCTGAGCTGTGGGGGAAATTCTGCAGAATAAACATTACGAAGGGAAGATGGAACAGTGTATTTGATTCAGTAACAATGGAAAGTTTTTTCCCAATAGTATCGTAAAGCACACAGCGGTAGTATTGGTAATTCAAAAGAGAAGGGGCAGAAAAGCATTTGCATCTCTTATCCACATGAATTTGTTCAGGGCTAGATAGAGATGCTATGTGGATATGTGAAAAGAGGGAGGGAATAATTCTCGCCAGACTGCTGCTTCCTGGACCTGTTCTGCAAGAGCTGTGGTAGGAAATTATGTGCTTTGGAGGGCTGAAGGAGCAAAAAGAAAAAAATACTGTGCGTTTTAATACATCTTTGTTGCTACTTTTGGGATCAAGCAGAAATACTTGCTTAAGCCTTTGCAGTCCTCTTCCTGTGACTTCACGGCTGCAAGGTGCAGGCCAACATCTGCCTGCATGCCAGGACTGCGCATCTCAGGCGCTGAAATAGGGAACCCACTGTGATACTCCTCACTTACAGTGAGGGATGTGCTGAGGAACTAGGCTACCAGAGTGCTCCAGTTTCCTTTCTTCTGGCTGCACCACCCCCACAGCTGATGAATGAATGCAGTTGTAGTATAGTCTGTAGTGTGTATTACACCATAACAGCCTTTAAAAGGTACACGGGATACTCCCATTTTTCCTTCCACTTAATGCACGGATGACAGACATTTGAGACAGGGGAAAAACATCCAAGGCTAAGTGAAAAGACAGAAAAAAAAAGCAGTAAAAGGAGACTGAAAGTGCAGGAGACAGTAAAAAGGGAAAAAGGTGTCTGAGACAGCAGATTACTTACAGGGAGATATTCTTAGGATAAACTGAATTTTATTGAATTAAATAAGAATTGCTGTGGGAGCTGAATTGAGTTTCTTGTGACTTAGAGAACAGGTATTTCTTTCTATCCCTGATGGACATGTTTCAGCAGTGAGTGAATGATTTCCCAGGATGTATTCACTTGCTTTAAAGGCTGTTAACTAAAAGGGGATTGTTTATACTGTTTCATATTTTTTCTGGATTATGCCAGGACTATTTCTTGAATGATGAATATTACTAAATATTAAAATGCAGAATATTGAGTATAGTCAGTGGCAGAAAAACAGTGCAATGTATGTGAATTAGTGTGATTTGTTCACAAGTTTTCCAGAAAATCTCTCAAATCCATAGCCTATTTCTTGAGCCGGTATTTGCAGTTTTATACAGGAACAACTCCTTGAAGATTTTTCCAAATAGGAAGTATCAGGGAGAATAAAAGAATGAGTAAATCAGCAGCACTGGTTATTATTATATGAGAGAGATTTGAATAAACAGCAGTATGCACAGATACTCCAAGTATCTAGTACCTACCCAGGGGAATAGGACAGAGAGAACAATATGTAAGACTGATGCTATGTAGCAGCCATGGGGTTAGGGACTGATTAGATTACCAATTTATGAAGATTTTAAAATATAGATATACATATATATTTGGGAAGGAAGAAGCATCTTCAGCTTGTGTGATCACAACAGAGAAACAGAAGGAGGAAGGAGAACTTGTCATTTCTTTAGAGTGCTTTGAAGGAATCAAGTGATCTTTAGTTGTGGGTTTGTTGGGTTTGTTTTTTTTCTTTAACAGAGGAGGAGGACAAGAATCTTCATTAGCAGAAGCTATAGCAGCTTTTAAATTTTAAGATGCTATTATTTGTTACAAAGCACATTGATCCTTTCAGCCTTGAGCTACCAGAGTACATTATTTCTCTGTCGCTATAGTGAGATTCCCGTGCCCTCGTACTCCTAACAAGAGCGTTCAAGCAGTGCCATGCGCACCTCTGAAAGGCCAGAGAGCAGCCATACAACTGTGAACGTGCCCATGTATGGTTGTAGTAGGTGTAATTAAACGTGTCAGCGACGTGCAGTGGAAGGATCTGTGCAACCATTTCAGAGAAAAATATTCTCATCTGTTGAAAGGGTGGACGTGTGGGGTAGACTATGTGCGAGGAGTTGAACTCCCAGGCAGAAGCGTCCTGACATGTAGAATGTGAAAGAAGAAGTTGTTCCGGTCCAAGTCTGAATATATTTTTATATATATTTATATATAAAAAATACAAAAATGAA
>NW_010207887.1:0-8091 GCF_000695765.1 Mesitornis unicolor
CGCCCCCGGCCGCGCAGCCAGGCCTCGCCGCGGCCCTGGGGGTGGGGGGCAACGCAAAGCCACCCCCTGAGCATCTTCCCCGACCCCGCCTCACGGGCCGCCCCCGGGGTGTGCGGGCCCGGGGGTGTCACTCAGCGGCACTGCCCGACTCCCGGCGGGGCAGCGTTAGGGAGGGGCCGAGCTTCCCTGTGGGGGACAGGCGCATTAGCTGTTTTATTTTTGGGGGGTGGGGGTTATTGTCCTTTTACCAATAGCACCGTGGTGAAAAGAGGTTACCACGATGCTTTGGTCCAGTTTTAATTTCCTTATCATCTAGATGTTACTAACCTGAGTGATGCAGGTGAACCCCTGGGTTAACGGGGGGGTGTGTCTGGGGAAAAAGCGTAGGATTTTGTTTAAACGTCTTTGTCCTCCTCATGGACTTTTCCAACTGAATGCTTGTTTCTTCCTACCTGGTATGTTAAAAGTCCATAGGAAGACCTTTGCAGCTGTTTTATGTGATATTTGCCTTTACTCCTCCTCTGAGACTTGGATATGTATTTTGAATTTCGTTCTGTGTCAGTGGTGTGAGACTTCACTTCTGCAGATAGGTTTTGTTGCTTGTTTTTCTTTCTTTCTTTTCTTTTTAAGTTGCTCCATTTGCAGTTGAACTCTGTTGAAAAGAGAACATTTGGGTTATAGTGCCTTGGCACCGCTAGGTATTTCTGTAGCCGTGACGCATTTTGTGCTTAAATTTAGCTTTTTTTATTTCACTTGAATAACTCTTTTATTATTGTTTTTGCAGATGACACCACTGGTAAGCAAGAAGATGGACCAATTTCTGGGTGAGTTCAGAGGCTGTTTATTCATTATAACAGTAAATGCTGCAAAGACGATTGAGCCGTGTTAAGCACAGCGTCATGAATGCTTTAGACCAACGCTGGTTTTTTTTGTTTGTTTTGGTTTTTTCTCCTTCCCTGATTAGTTTTAAATCAGATCTGTTTTCCAGTTTAATTCCCTGAGAAAAATGGTGCTTTGAGGATTGGCCTGGCACTGGTAAAACTGTGGCCTGTGGTTTAGCCTGGAAAAGCTAAAAACCTTGAGCTTAGGTTAAAATCTTGATATAATCAACTCATGTGTTTTGCACCAGCAGTTTTCTCTCAGCAGAAATATTATCAGTTTGCCATTTTTAAATGTAACGTGATTTTTCAGAAGACTTGATCTTCACTGGACTTCTGTGTGCTCAATACCTTCAAAAGTTCAGTTTACTATTTATTGTCCTTTAAGGTCATTGTGAGTTCAGTATCTGGAATTTCTAAGATTGTTATGGATATCCCACTTCTGCAGTAAGTGTCCTGTGCTTAGGGACTATGAAAGCTTGTTGAGAAACAAGTGTTAGGCAGACTTGATAAGTTGTTACCTAGAAACATCAAATGAGCTTTGAGAGACGGAACAACTTTTAGTTTAGATAGAAATTTACTGCTTGTTCCTGGTTTTACTTTACAAGCAGGGTTAAAAATCTGAATTTCCAGCAACTGTTTCCAATAACCACAAGATGTGTGAAGGAAAAGTATCGGTGGTCGTGGTAGTTCTCCTTTTTTT
Source organism: Mesitornis unicolor (assembly GCF_000695765.1). NCBI lineage: Eukaryota > Metazoa > Chordata > Aves > Mesitornithiformes > Mesitornithidae > Mesitornis > Mesitornis unicolor. Next base: position 1,582 of record NW_010207887.1, read on the forward strand.
TTTTTCTTTGCACAATGAGAATCTTCCTATATGAAGAGCTGTGGGGTCTCTCAAGAAAAAATGACACTTAGTTTGCTCTGTTGTCGACGGCTGCAGCAGAGATCCGTTGCTGGCTTGTCTCGAGCATTTGTGTCTACCCATGAAGCAGAAATCAGCACAGTGTGGGATGCAGCATCTCTTAACGCTCCTTAGCCTGAAGGATGCACTAATGGCAGCAGTCTTTGCAGGATGCTGTTGCATGGGTTTATGGTGCCGTTCTGGGGAAATTAAACAGCTGCGCCATTTTTCTGTGTGCACGTGATGGCTGTGGACCTGTAAGATTATTCATTCCTGGGAAGGAAGCAGGTTAGGGACTGACTGTTACTTAGCAGGTGTTTATTTGAACTCCCATTCATAAATGTTGATGCACACCCACAGATACTGCATGAGACTTGAAGCTGAAGGTAACACTCGTCACTCTTCATTCAGGCATCTTGGATTCCTAAGGAAATCCTGGGGTTGAGGCCAATGTTACGAGTTGCTTGGATCTGGCAAACAAAATATGAAAGGTTTTGGAGCCATCTGTGAGGTTTTCTCCAGTGGCACAGCTTTTGGCCCTGTATGACAGCCTGTGTCTGCACCTTTGAGATCCTTTCAGAGGAGGCATCTTGGCTACTTTTAATGACTTAAAGTTCTCCAGCTGTCACCTCAGGAACTTGGCAAAAATGGGACCTGTGCTTCCTTGGTTAGCAGCTGAACCTTCATCCCTCCTTCTTGATCATGGCTTGATTGTTGAATTTCTTTGTGTATGGGGCTTTTCTAATGTGGGAGCTTCAGTGACTGCTCAAATTGTTCATTCTGTGTTTTTTTATGCTCAGTAACTGGTTTCCGAGTTGTGTTAGTGTCATCTTTTGGCTTACTTGTTTGGTGTCTGCTTTCCTGCTGCTTCTGAAATGGCTTTAATCTGACCAGTGCTTGCATTCTGTTAGGTGTTACGTACGTTTCTTTTTGAAGATGATCTTGTGTATGTTTATTATCTGACATGAGGTTTTAAATTAATAGCAATGTCTCCACAAACACTGATGGAGAATTTGGTTTCCCAGGCCTGGTCTATTCTAATAGTCTCTTTTGAAAAGCCAGAATTAATTTGAAGGTCTACTAGGTTTTACCTATGACGTTAGAGAAAAATGATCTCTTTGTATTTTAGTTTTGTAACACAGAGCATGCTCTTTTCTAGCACGTGTATACCGATTTGACTTTCTTGCTTGCCTAATGTAAGAAATTAACACTTGTACAAACACTTTAATTGGACATAGTTGTTTTTTGAATTTGAACATAACTGTTGTTTCGTTAGGACTAATTTGTAATGAATGAGAAGATTGGATAATTATCTGTCTTGTCTTTTTTGAGTTTTAATTACTCATTAATGTAAAATCACTTTTTCTTTAATTTCTGTGGGACAGATGCCCTTCCTGCTTACTAAATACACATATAATTATTAGAATCCTTAAGGACAAGATTAAGTTTTGCTTATTATGGTCTTATTCCTATCAGCTGCCACTTATGTATTTGCTGTTGAGTGGTGTTTGACAGGTGGCCGTGCTCTTTGGAAGTGTTAAACTGATTCTTTCCAACAAAAAAAAGCAAAGCCAAGCAAGGATGATTAAATTTTGTCGTATAGTCAAGCTCATTGCCAGCAGAATAAACACACTATATGAATAAAGACATTATTTGAATGTCACCTGGATGAATACTTCAGAAATGTCGATAGGTGAATCTCTAGATTGGGCTTGTCCAACCTTTTTTTTATCTGTCACATTTACAGACACACAGAATCCTCTCATCCTCTGCAAGATGCTCCTCAGGAGAACCGGCCCATCAGCAATGAAGACCGAGAGATATCGCAACATGTACGTGTTCCACTGCAAATGGTAGACGTAGTTGTTTTTGTGCTTCTCAGTACTCATGGATAAAGAGATGTAAGTGTAAAGATGCTGGTACTGCCTAATGCATTACATTTGTACTGTGGGAGTGTGCTGGAAGTCAATTCTCAATGCTAACTACAGCAACAGGCTTCTTTTCTCAGCTGACCTCGCGTACCTGTGAAGGCGTGTGTCAGACAAGCCCTAACTCCTCCTTGAAGTGTAGGGGAGAGGAACTGTGGGATGTGATGAAATTCATAGAACCAAGTTAAACCTCTCCCACCTTCAGAAATCTTGCCCTGATTCTCACTTCTTCAACAGACACAGCAGTTCCTTTGGGGGCATCTGTCCATTTCTGTTGAAGGCTGGCTACTTCCATGGGGTTTGCTTCCAAAGACAACTTTGTGTAGCCTTGGAGTGCAGTAGAAAGTTATGTCTTTATGTATCAGAATCTTTCTAGTAGTCCTCCATCATACAAGCTTTGAAAGATTTGGCTTTCTGTCCAGGGGAATTTATCATTTTTATGTATTAATGAGCTCCTGCATGCTTTTATTGTTGCTAGGCCCTTCCAAGTGGTGAAGATGACGAAGATGACAGCGATAGCGACAGTGATGATGATGACGTGAAAGTGACTATTGGCAACATTAAAACGGGAGCACCATCGTACATGTATGTATGAAAAACCTCATAAAAAGGAAAACCTGGTCAGGGTGTCGGTCTGATGTAGCTCTGGTGCATTGATGGGGATTGAAAGCAGGGATCAGAGCTGATCTGTTTCCTGGGACACGTGAGAGTAATGGCTTGAACACCGCAATGGGGTTAGAAACGGTCCTGCAATTGCTTGTTGGAGAATCCATGTATAAAATAGGAATGATAATTCATGGGTCTGCTGTTGGAAAATCAACCAAATCATTACAATGCTTCATAGGGCAAAATCAAAGGTGGGAATCGTAGAATCATTTTGGTTGGAAATACCTTTATTATAGTCAAGTCCAACTGCTAACCTACCACTGCCAAGTCCACCAAGTGCCACATTTAACTCATCATCAGGGAAAACTTCAAGAACCAAAATCTGTATTGATAAGAATTTGCATAAGCTCTGAATTTACTAATTCTCAGTTGTCTGACTTTTCATGATTCAGAAATGGTGAGGCTGGATTTGCAAACTTAAAATTCTACCAAGTTTCTATTGAATAATAATAATAAGACAGCATTTTTGCTTGCTGCTAGCAGCCTTCCTCTTAAGGACATAACTTACGTGTGCTGTGCAGCATATTCTAATTTTTCCACTTTATGGATAATTCCCTTCTCCTGTTACAGAGGTGGTTTCAGTGTGATAGATTACTCCAAATAGCAGTGCTCCATCCGTTAGCAGCTCGCTAGATTTTGCAGACATTCTTAAAATCTGCTTCTTCTACCTTTCCTCATTCTGTGACTTGTGTGCAGCTGTGATTTCAGTGTTGTTCAGTCTCATTTAAATACTAAATACATTCCTGGGCAAAATGGTAACTACCACTCTTTGAAATAACCTTGCCCTTCACGTTCACAACAATCCTCTTCTGTTCTGCTGTTGGTCAGTAAATACGTCTGCTACATTTCTGTAGGGTTAGAGAAGCTTTCGTGGGGAATGAGTCACACTTTTTTGAGACATAGTACTAAAAATCATAGAGAGGCGTGAATAAACCCAAGTGAACAGAGCATCTTCTGAAGGATGTCAGGGCTTGAATGTATTTTGCATGAGAATCATGAGCCAATTGATTTGTTCAATACCAATGGAGTGATTCTTTTCCATATAGGGGAACTCCTATGAATCTAAACTTAAAAACGGGTAGAGGCTATGGAGCGTCTGCTTCAGGTATTGCTGTTACTTTTATCTTTCACCTTTTGCAGTATTTCACTTATCTGGCACTGGCCGCTGGAGCAGCTGCAAATCTTGGTCTCTGCTTGGAAGGATTTACAATTAGTGCATCTTACTTAAACTAGGAATAGTAAGTGCATTTCCTAAAGATAAGGAACAGTCTGAGGGTCCAGGGTGCACTGGAATGTTTTAATTACCCATCAGTGAACAAGCTGATAATAATTCTATTTAAACTAGAAAAAAAATACATCGATTATTACTTTTCTAGTCAAAAAACCCAGAATATTTCTAAACTATATTGTTGCACTGGGGCCAAACATTGTAAATTTGGAGAAGATTTTTTACTCGTTAGTCAATACACTCACCTACTCGCAGTGTAAGATACTACAAGAAAGAACCTATGGCCTCGAGTATCAGCTGTGCTTATTTCTGCAAATGAAATTTTCCCCACCATTCAGTTTAGTTTATTCTAAAAATGGATTCTGTCCTTTCATGGGCTTTACACACTTCCTTCTGTTAATATCTTTATGCAAACAACCTGTCTTCTGATGGAGAAAATCAGAACAAATTCCCCTTGAGGATTCTGAACCCGACAGATTTTTGCTGACTCCAGTTCGTACACAGTCTACTTAAGAATGATCCTGAAAGTCTCTTGTTATGAGAAAATGTGTGTATCTTGGGAGGGAAAATTAATTCTTTTACCTGGGAGAAAAATACTTATTTTTAATTTGGAGTAAATTTCCTGCATGCTCTAATAATTTATTCCATTTGTCTGTAGTACCAATTTGAGTTAATTTTGCTCCTCTGCTCTTCAAATGCTTTATGCACTGCCTATTTATTTATAGAGGGACCGATTACAAAAGTTGATTGTGGTTACCTATGTGCTGTAAAGCCAGCAATAAATACACAGTAGTACTTTATTTTTGACTGGGATAATTTGCTCAGCAGATGAGTGGATTAAAGGCATTGCATTAAAAGTAGTAACAGTTTCTCTCTCTCCAAAGCCAAGTTGCAGCCCAAAGGTATTGACTTGGATGCTGCAGGGAATATAAATGGGTTGCCTGTTATCGAAGTGGATTTAGATTCGTTTGAAGACAAACCGTGGCGGAAACCAGGTGAGACCTCAGTTTCTTGTGGTAAATACTTTCTGAAGTTTTAGTTCTCCCTCTTTAATTTCTCATATAAATTCTGTCCATTTATTGCTTCCAGGGAAGTTGGAACAACGCATATTGCTCAGCCTCTGATGCCTGTCTAGACAGTTAGTGACATTTACTGATTGATCAAGCCATGCTTCTGCCTAAAATTGGGTTGCATTTACTGTATTAATTTACCTTCCCTAAATGAAACAACTATTTTTAAAATGTTTTTGCTTATTCTGTCTCACCATGGCCAAGCGTGGAGCTGTCCCAATTCTCCCTTCGCATCTGGGGCCTGGGGATGTCCATGCTTCTGCTGGAAAATTTCTCTTGCGGAGGGCAGCAATGGTGGCAATTACCAGATAAGCAAATTTCATGATAGGAGAAGCATCTTCTTGTGTCAAATTCTCCTGCTGCAAAGAGTTTAATAAAAGGAAGTCAAACATTGTCTGCTTTGACAAGAAAAGCTACGGTTTTGATTTTGGAAAAGCTGGATAGCCTAATTCTTTGCTAGATTCTGCCCCTAGATGCATAACTGTGAGTGAGCAATCCCCAGTTACTTCTTCTGGACATTATTATCTAGACAGTCTCCAGGTAAACAGCACTTTGCACTGCAGGTTTTGATATGTACGTGGTCTTCTTGGCCTTCCTGACCTGCTATGATGAAATGTTAACTGAAGCAAAAAAATCTACTTGCCTCTTCTCAGAAATAATGCTTCTCCCCTCCAACCCCTGTACTTTATCTTTCAGTAATATTGCTGTGTTAAGTAGTGCTTTTATAAAGCACTTTGGTGTGGTTTAGTTATCTCTTGACCTGAAATGAAAGGTATCAGAGTACGTGACATTGCTAATAACTATACTGAGATGTCGTGGTACCAAAGGAGCACTGAGGCACTCGGTGATGTACAGCAACCAGTACAGACATAACAGAAACCACAGCCTCTCTTCTGCAGGGGATTGCTCTTTGTGAATTGAGAAAAAGGGGGCTAGGAAGAAAATAAGGTAGAAGGAAAACAGCAGTGAAGTGAAGTTCAGAGATAAAGCATGGAAATCATCACATCCCTGGATGGAAACAGAGCCGGTAGCCTTAAAACAGTGTTGAAGTACCAACAGAGGGAAGGTGTCTGCAGAGGTGTGGCCTGTAAGTTTACTTTAGATGGCAAGTAAGTAATTTGTTACTCAACAGCCTTTCAGGTTTTGAGCCTTTAAAGTTAATTGTTCAGCAAGTTGGTATCTCTTTGAGGGAGAGGAAGAAGTGATAGAGAGCTGAAATATAGGCTGATAAAATAGATATCTAAATGTCACGTTGCTGAGTTCGCTGGTGACATTTGCATGTTTGGGTGGTACAGCAGGAAGAGTGGCCTGCCCAGGCAGTAAACATAAACCTCACTGCACAGATCCAAGCTCAGCGTGGGTTTTGCTTAACGCTTATGTATAAGAATTGGTCTGGCTGGTCGCATCTTTGCGAGGGGATGTTTGAGGGACACCTCAGCAGGGTTAGGGGACGCTTTGTGATGCTCCCTGTTGTGAGGGGCGCCTTGCACTGTTACAGCTGTGTTTGTCCTTCTGTATCTGCATTTTTTGTGGCCACCTCTTACTCAGAAGTGCTCCTGCT
>NW_010207887.1:8122-9636 GCF_000695765.1 Mesitornis unicolor
GGAGGCTGTCAAAGGTGGATAGCAATCTTGGAAGGCCATAGTTAGAATCATGACTGAGCTGTCATTACTTGTGAAGTCTGAGGCCTATCAATAAAGCACTTCCTCTTTAGCCCTGTTTCACAAAATGGGTGAGTCCCAGACTCTCCTCAAAACAGCAGCGGCTGTGATGGGCAGGAGCAGAACACGGTGGCTTAGCTCTGCCAAGGGAAAGGATCTGTGGCACCAATCCCATTGTTGTGGTGGTCGCTGGAGCCATCATTTGTGTGCTTTTCCCAGCACTCGACTCATTTGGACAATTGCAAGAAACCAGTCTGAAAAAATCCAGTTGGTGAATAAGCGGTTGCAGATATCTCTTCCAATAGCCTGCGTACGTGCTGTATTCTGTGTCCCAGATGGTCCCAGTGCTGTTCACGCTGTAGTCCCCCTTCCACCAAAAGATGCAGCCATCTGCACTGTGACACCCAGTGGCTTTCTCACAGGATGAAATGGAGAGTAAGCTGTGCTCTCTGAAGATTTTTGTTAATTCTTAACTCTTCATTTAAGCGGATAAAGGACAATTTGAGAACGCATGTCTGCTGGAATCTCTGTGTTAACTTCTACTCCCTTTGTCAGGTGCTGATCTTTCTGATTACTTTAATTATGGATTCAATGAAGAAACATGGAAAGCTTATTGTGAAAAGCAGCGACGGCTTCAGCTTGGACTGGATCCTGCTCCTCCCATCAGCACTGAAAATAAGATTACAGTAGGTGACATCTTACTCCTGCATATGGCTACCATAAAACTGGGACTTGTTTTTGTGATCACTGGGATGAGAGTATAAGAGCAGACGATACCTTAATATCTGACTATTTGGTGTTCTTTTCAGTGATGAGAAATACCAAAGTGTATTTTTAAAGATTAAATCTCTCTGCTAAAAATCGTTTCCCTATGGAATGAACAGCCCTAGCACCTGTCAGGTTTGAACCACTGCAGTAGCAAGACTTGAGTGAATTTCCAGTTGACTTTGAGGATACCCAAGCCATAGGGGTGTCTGGTTTGAAGATCCTGTGGATGTTGGAGGTGTGGAGAAGAGAGCTGGGCATCTGTGGCCATTTTGCTTGTCAGCGTTAGATTTGTCACTGCCTTTTCTGTTTGGAGACTGCTTTGGCCATCAGCCTTTGCAGAAGTCCATCAGGTGGTCAACAGCTGTTAATCAGAACCTCAGCCAAAAAAGCAATACAGCAAGTATTGCTATCCCCAGTTTTGATTTAAGGACTGCATGAAAAAGGGTATGAGATTATTAAACTTGGAATTCTAACAGGAGACAGAGGACAACAGGCTGAGGCTGGAATAACCATTTAGTTCACAGAAATGCTTCCTTGACTGAAGAACAAGTTGTTTGTTTTCAAGAGCCTTGTGACTGTTCCTGAAGGGAGCCCTTTTCCTTTGCTGAGGGTTGATCCCTTATGCTACATTCAGTTGCAAGTAAGGGCGTTAAAACTGTGTGTTATATATTGCCCTCCACAGGTTCAGC
>NW_010207887.1:9667-46085 GCF_000695765.1 Mesitornis unicolor
GAACAGGAAATGCTGAAAAAGAAGTGGAAAACAACATCATCAAAACAGAATTCAAAACAGACTTCTTGGCGCTGGTGGGAGGACGCATGAAGGCTGGGCCTCCTCCCAACAGGTAAGAGAGATGGTGCAGACGAAGCCTGGGTGCTCTGTGTTCATCATGGGGAGCTGGGATCCACCTGGGCCATATCTGAATCTCCTCAAGCCTGAAACAGAAGCAGCTTTAAAACTTTACAGGAAGCTGCTGTGGGCACTCATTAACTGTGATAACAGCGAGGAAAACTGCTCCTTCCAATGTCTTTGAGCCTAAAAAGATGCATCTGCTTTGTACCAGGAAGCTGGGTGGGACCATTGATGTGATCGGTGGCCAGGCAGGCACGATTAGGAGAGTAGAAGGACGACGACGTGACAAGCACGCCTCCGAGGAAAACCCAATTCAGGTAACTGTTTTCTGCTGTCTTGATACATTCCTGATTTTATTGCACTCCTGAGCAAAGCTCTACATGTTCCTGACCTCCCATGACACTGTTTCTGTCTGCTAAACAATAGGCAGGTCACCAATGCTGGCAAAGCATATGCACGTATCCTTGTGTTTCTTTTTACTTTGAGGTAACATTTAGTCTAAGCATCGTTAGATGCAGTCCACACTTCAGACAGGGTGAGCCTGTGTTTCTGGATCTTGTGCCTTACAAGAAATAGAAGTCCAAGGTCTAAAACTGAACTCGCCACTTTCTTCCAAGCACTCCTAACTCGAACAAAAATAACAAACCCTCAAATACAGAACCTTTTCCCTATCTAGACACAATTCCTGGTTTAGTTTTCACATGTGTTTTTGTGGTGTGTTTATTTCTTTAGTGGTCAGTTTTCAAAATTTTGCTAACAATGCCCAAAAAAAGGTTTGCCTATGTGAAAGAATTTGCTGGGAAATAGTTAAACAGTTGCTGTTCCTCCCACTTACGTTTCCAGGTCATTCTGGTGTCTGCATATCGATCATTCCTTCAGCAGTAGTGAGTATGTGACCTGCCTTTGTCAGGCAGGTGTGGATCCAGTCTTCCTTTGACCTATGTGGGTATGATCTAGAGCAGAATTTGGCCTCTTGCTGCCCGCAGGAAAGATAAATTGGGTTTAAAAAAAAAAAAGCACTGCTGTGTCACCCTCAAATAGGACAGCTGCCTGTTTTGGTGATGTGCTCCTTTTATGCCAGCACAGTGAGGTCCTCACTGCAGAAGCAAAGAGATTAAAATGCTCTCTTCTCATTCCTCTGCCTCCTAAGGTGCTTGGAGACCATGGAAGTAAACCACAGCCACCCCAGCAACCCCAGCAGCCGTCCCAGCCCCAGCAGCCACCCCAGCAGCAGCCGTTCGCACCACCAGCAGGCCCACCACCGCCCCCGCTCGCTGGGCCACCTCCACCGCACTTCCTCCACCCTCCTCCTCCAGTGACATCTGTCCCACCTCCGCTTCATCCTCCAGGTGTGTGCTTGTACAGCAGCACGGGGCAGTCGGAGACTGCAAGTTAGGACAGGAGTAAATCAAAGGTTTCGTTGTTAAATGCTACGTAAGAGTCGAGCAGACAGTTAACAGGTCCTTGGACCTGGCCAGTCTGTTCAGTGCCTCCATCAGCCTATTTAACATTTGCCTTTGAATACTTAAAAAATGGCAGCTGTTCCTTGAAAAAAGCCTAGGCTTTGTTTCAGTGGGAAAGCCTTTGGGCTTTGAAACTTTTTGAACTTTAAGGAAGTTTTAAAAACCCAACCAACAACACACAAGCAAAAGGACACGCTGGTGTCTGCAGGTTCTCCTCTCCAGCTCCTTCAGTTGTTCTGCAGGCCAAATCAATTTCTGTGTTGACACTTGGAAAGAGGAATTCTCCAGTGTGAGAGAGCAGCAGCATTTGAAATGATAATATAAAAGTACAGATGATAGCATTTGTAGGCCAGTTACTGCTTAATGACACCAATTTTTCTGCTGATCTGTTTGCTCAAATATGTGAAATTCATTCAAAAGTGTGCTTTTAGGTTTAGCTTCAGGTACAGAGATGCTGTGCTTTACCAGTTATCCTCACTTGTTTTACTTGCCTGTTTATTTCCATAGGTCTGCCACCACCAGGTCCTATTCCAGGTAGGTGTGAACTTGCTCTTACAGCTGTGATTCTGAACACACGGGTGGCCCTCTCTGAACATTTGGGTTAAGTAACACGAGATGGGATGACACCAAGACCCATTTTAGAGCACAGTTAATTTAAGGCTAATAAACTCCAGTGGAGCATTGAGCTCCAGCTGCTTACCTTATCATCTTAATGCTCTCTTGTTCTGTCTCTGAAGACCGATCTCGAAAGTGAAATGGTGAATTTCAGATGGCAAAAGCCACTTAGTTAGATTTTATATGGTTTAGTTCTGGCATTTGCACAGCAAAAGTCTGAGTGACAAACTCCTGCTTTATGTAGGAATTTGGAGCGTGAGACTGAGCATAACAAATGTGATTTCCTTCAGAAGCCTTTGCTCCCTGATGTGCAGTGCAGATGGTGAATACTAATAACAAACTGTAACAGCCAATCTTGTGCATAAGTTAAGAACCCCGCTAATTCAGAGCTACTGTAAAACTGAGTTTCCTTTGGCTGTAATTTTTTTTTTTCTACTGGAAATGTTGCCTGGCCCAGGGAAAACAAACGCAGCTGTTTGTGTAGCAGGGCATCTGGAGCAATAGGTCTGAAAATCCAGGGCTGATGGTGACCGCGCACATGGGGCCAGGCCACTGCCTCTGTGCTCTACTGAATACTTCACTATAAAGGTCTGCACCCAGAGCACTCGCTTTGACCTCGTTGTGGCATTGGACTTGTCAGCTTTTGTGTCTGTGCTTTTGTATTCGTGCTCTGCCATGGACTTCCACATTGGAAACATGGAAAACCTACACAAGCTGGGCTGTCCCTCAGACTGAGAAAATGCCCGTGCTTGTTAAAATGTTGCTTTTCACACTCCTCTCAATATACAATAATATTGCAGAGCTGGTTTTCATTGTACTAGAAGGATCTTGCTCACAGTAAGTTGGGATTTGGAAGAACCTTCATGCAGCGAAACTGGATGCAAACCGGTCTTGGTTGCAGACACTGCAGCACCCAGTAGCTGGTCGAGTGCATTTAAATTAAAGTTGTTTGGGAGGAGTGAGGTGGAAAAAATGACCAGGCTGTGGCAGAGAACTTCCACTGCAGGTAGCTGGGTTGGAAAGGAAGATGAGGGAGAATACCTGCTAGTTATGATGATGATGATGATTCACCATTAGAGTTTGGTGCTTCTAACAGTAGTACTTTGTGGGACTTGCGCTTGGTGAGCAAGTGTGATTGAAATGCTGTAGGCGTTGCATTTTATTGGATGATTTTGGGAAAAGGAGGGGGTGGGGGGGAAGCATTGGAGAGGGAGAGGTGTCCCCGAAGCCATTTGCAGCTGAGCTGGAGACTTCAGGCTTTCTCCTTTTGCAATGACATGCTTTTAGGGAGGGGTTCTCCTGACCCATTTTAGGTGCTTACTGTAGCAGGTGATGAGTTGTCCCAGGGTTTCATTGACTCTAAAAGGAACCTGGAGCTGCCAGCTTCAATGTAAATGACTGCAGCCAGTGAGATGTCTCCTGTCCTTTGTGTCAGTACAGTTTGCTCCTTTTTTCATTTAATAATAAATAGGAATTTTCGTGCAAAGTCAAGCCAGTGTGTGGCTGCAGTTGTAGCGTGTCTGCATCTCAAGAACCAGACTTTTCTGTGTTCCACAGGACTGCAAGAGTTAATGTTCACTCCTTAATGAATCTTTGTTTATGGTGAATAAGCCAAAATAGAAGGTAGTTCTTCCTTTGTTTTTCTTTCCATACCCCTACAGAACTAACACAGCTGTAGGGTTTTAATTTTGGTAGGAGATACTGCCTTGAAAGAAAATGACTCCATTTCAAACAGGCCCTTGTTTAGAGTAAAAAGATGCTTAAACTGCTTTTAACTGTAAACAGCAACGAAGTGGTGTTTCCCTCATGGCTAGCTGTGAGATCTTTGTGATGATTTGTGCTTCTCTCTCTAGGGTTGTTCCCGCCTCCGCTGGCACCACCACCAGCTCTCCTCATCCCAACCTTGGACGGGTAAGGCCACACCTGGGCTGAGCCGTGGGTGCAGCTCCTCCGCAGCGAGGAGGGGGAAGGACAGGTCCAAAATGAGCACCAGTAATTCTTAGCCTTGGATTGGGGTGGGGGTGAGAGCAGAGCCCGTAGGGAATCCTCTCTGCATTCACCTGCATTTGTCGTGTTCCCAGCGCAGGAAGGAGTCGGTAAAATCTGGGCACGTGCTTAGGTCTAGTGCAGCACAGTCGATAGCGCGTTATGTGTTTCTGATAGTTTGCAGTGCAAAGTGAAAGAGAGACACTGAAACCATGGGGATGTTCCACGGGGCTTCAGAACAAACGGGTAAATTTGCAGCGCAGATGTACCTGGAAGAGCTCCCTGCTGTTAGTAACTCACCTCCTTTTCTCTTCTCCAAAGCCAGCCAGCCAGCTACAATAACAGGCAGCCGCCTCCGTTTGGCTACAACTCTGCAGGTGAGCACTGAAGATCACACAGTCACACTGCTTTTTTCGCTCTTCTCTGGGATTTGGTAGTTTAGGCTTTTCTTACTGCCAGACTTCATGCTTGCTTTAACTTCAGGGTTTTCTTTGTGCCCCATCGTCCCAGTCACCAGACACACACCGAGTTTGACTGCACCATGAGGTGTTTGGAAAGCTGAATATTTTGCAGCAAAGATGAACGCGATTTTGCAGTTGAGCGCTCAGCTCAGTGTTTTCAGTGCAGATACTCAGCAACAGAGGAGCTTCCCCGAGTGCCTCGGCAACCTGTTCTTGTGCTTGTTTGCATACGTACTGTCCACACTCACCCCCACCCTCGGGGACAAGCAGAGCCATCAGTCTCATCTCCCTGAGCTGCTGAATGCCCTCCTCCCCCACTTTATCATCTTTCTCGCCTACGGGCACGTGCAGGCATCCTTTGGTTTTGCAATGGAAGAGGCAGTGCCAGAATTTCGGCAGATTTCCTTCCCTGTTGCAGCCCTGCCAGCAGTGCCCATTTCCTTCGTGACCAGCACTCGCGGTGACACCTCCTCGCTGTGCTGAGCAGAGTCACGGGCAGTATCACGCTGACTCCTCCACAGGAGGTGGTTGGAGAAGCATCTGTGGAGCTGTACCTGCAGAGGGTGTTTTTGGAAAGGGTGGGACAGAGAGGACACTGTTAATGCTCCAGATGAACAAGGATTGTGCCCTCTCGCTGCAGATTCAGGTTTCATCAGCTACCCCCCCATCTCCACGTCCCACACACCCTGGGTGACGACGGTGGACAAGGGCACAAGCAGTTCCAGCAGCAGCCATTGGGAGTACTCGGGCTCCAGGCGCGAGAGGGAGCGGGAGCGAGAGCGGGAGCGAGAGCGGGAGAGAGACCGCGACCGCACTCCCACCACCAGTGAATACAACAAGTGAGTGCTGCATTTTAGCACAGCTGCCCAGTGGGGAGCTCTGGCTTTGCCCTGGAGGTGCTTGGTCAAAGGATGGGGTTGTGGATTATACCAGTTGAATTTTCTGAAATGGAAAAGATAATTTAGATCAGTAACTGGAGGACATACAAGGAGCTAATGTCACTGGCTGATTTCCTGTGGCTGGTTTTTGTGTTCAAATCCAGCAGAACCAGTTACGCTTGCTCTCCCACCTGTAATGTGAGGCCGGTAAATGAAACGGCCCCTCTGTTTGCTTGCTGTTTCACAGCTCAGCGTGAAACATTGGCCAGAGATGCTGCAGCTTCTCAATGCAGCTGACAGATCAAAGGCAAAACCACCTCAGCTCTCCCATGGAGGCTTTCAGGGCAAGCAGAGCCATTCCCCAGGAGTCCGCCCTGAATTGTAAATCCAGAACCAGGCATTTCTGCAAGCAGTGCTGCAGACAACCACCTTGGTGGGATCTGCTGTGATCTCAGGTGATGGCAGTACTGGGAGCACTTGGGCAAGGAGGCTTTCAGCTTCTCAGTGTGTAGCTCCAGAGAGCTGAAGTGATGGCTGGGTGGTGAAGATGCTTTCTGAACCCATCACTTCTTTGTTCTGTCGGTAGAGTTTTGCAGGTTTCGGGCTCAGAAATACTGGTAGTTATTCAAAACACGATCAGAATGCGCATTCCTGGCAGAGTGGGGCTGCCTGCTGGGGAACTTCCTGGTCCAGGGTTGAGCAAATAGGGCAGTTTTCCTCACCTTGTTAACCCTTTAGATTTTGGCTTTCAGAAGTTGAATTGAGATGTAGAGGGAAGGAGAGCATGGGATGTGTCTGAATTTGGGGTACATTGTGCCCAGCCCTGTATGTGGATTAGGTGCCTTGAGCAGATGGGTAAGTGTAAGCAGGAAGACCACCAGCTGTGCTCACAGTTTGAGTTTTCAAACTCGTGGAGAAGAAAATAGTCCCTTAGTCTAACTCAGACAAAAGAACTATGGTTATCTGGGACAGTAGTGTTGTGAGGTGAAGTCCAGCAGCAGGGGAGGCAGGATGACCAGAGGAGCAGGCTTCTGCTGGCTTTGAACATGGCAGTTGGATGTCTTGGACCTATTCCAGAAGGGTTGTGAGGTCAAAAGCCCTGAGGCGTTGGCTACACGCCTGCTGCTAAGACAAAACCAGAGAATAAATTTTGTAAACCCTTTGCCTTGAGAGGCCAGGAGAAAGCTGCAATGTTCGACTGCTTGGGCCTGTGGGCTGGGTAAGAGGCAAATGGAGAAAGTTGTTCCACTGTGGTTAGAAACTGGAATTGGGCTACAGCTTGGGTGCAAGCAGCAGCAGCAGCGGGGTGTTGTTGCAGGGTTTCTCAGGAGCACCGTGAACACCTCAGCCTGCTGATAGAGTAAGAGGTGACAGATTTAGTTGGTGCTGATGGGGTTCTACAGTTCTGTACACAAGGCTCCTGACTTTCAGGTCCACAGGTGCTGTGTTCCTCTGCCTCACTTCTCCTTTCCCTTCTTAAAGCGATGATGAACGATACCGCTACTACAGCCGAGAGCGCAGCTACGACTTCGAGCGCGACTACCGCCGGAGTCGAGATCGCAGCCGGGAGCGAGACGATCGCCACCGAGAGCGCAGGCACAGGGACAAGGAGGAGAGCAGCAAGCATAAGTCTTCGAGACGGTAAGAGCTGCCTGGGGTTGATTGGGGCTGTTGGGAACACACCTCAGCCGCAGACAAGGCTTGATGTTCTCGGAGTGAGCTGTCGCCCTGGGCTGTACCAGCATCCCGTGACCTGCCGATGTCCTGAGATGTGACACCCAGGTGGAGAATGTACTCTGGGGCATGACCCTGGGCAGGAGGCAGAGCTGTCTGACAGGGAGAGGAGTCCTTGATGTTTGTATGTTCTTGGTAAGGCAGCTGAGGGGATGTCGAATCACTGCCAACAAAATTGCAGCACTGAGTGGCACCAGCAAGGTTAACCTGTGCTGAACATCACGTCAGAACAGCATAGCCCCTGCTGCGGAGAAAGTACACGCAGAGTAAAATGCAAAACTGTGCCAGAAGCATTAGCTTTCAGTATTAACATGGTGGTGTGCAGAAGAGGAGAGCTCTCTTCAGCTGTCATCTGAAATTTCCTCTTGGAAAGTGGCTCTGTCAGTTTATGTCCTGGCAATGACTTGAGCAGACTTGCTTGGTTTTTGGTGCTTCTACTTAATACCTTCTCTTAGGTGAGAAAAGCTCTGTAGGCAATCACCCTTATTTTGAAATTTAAGGGTTTAAGGGTTATTTCTCAGCGTCCTCTCCTCAGAATTGAGATGTGGCATTACATACCTGTCCGCATGGGTGGCATTCACCAAAGCAGCATCAGAATCTGCTGCAGAGCTGCGTTTACAGACCTGGGCCACTGCAGGAGGTGGGAACGAGGTGGTTTTTCCTCTGCTTCTTACACCACATGCACTTGCTCTGTCTTGCTCAAGGTGGGAAGTGTTTGTTAGCTAAAGCCAATGGAGGAATACTTCTATTTAAGGCCATTTCAAGTGCGTATCGGAGTCCCAGCTTGAGGCACTTTGAGATTTGAGCCTGTTTAAGGCATTTGCAGGAAGATGAAAGGGTTTCATTGTAGCTTCCAGTTCACTGCAAATTGTCTAGTCTGAAGGAGATCACTGACACTCGTTTAAATATTAGAGGACAGTCGCGTTGTTGGAGCATAAACCACTGCCATGTCCCTGTCCACAGGGTGGCTGAAGGTGTGGAGAGGAGGGGTAGCAGCCTCCTTTTTTTCATTTTAATGACTATGAAACCATTTATTAAGTCAAAAATTATTCGAAGCCAGGAGCTTTACAGCCAGGGCTCAGTGGTTCAGCCAGTTGGGTGTCTCTGCTGCCAAACTGGTCTCCCAGCCGTGCTAAGAATTCGTCTCTATACTTGAGCTGTGTATCTTCCATACATCTTCCTGTAATAAATGTAATCTGCTTTTTCCTGTGCTCTGTTTTAATTCTGCCACCTTCACACCATGGTCAGCTCTAGAAACCACTTGGTTTTAGAACAGAGAGGAGAAACACTTGCATGTTTGAGAAGCAGCAGGAAGTCTCCCAGGATGGGCCATGAACCAGAGTGGTTTCTGTAGCTACACTGAGCCCTTTCTTGCCTCTACTCTGGGTATTTCCCAGGATGTTCAGAAAATTGCAGACACCTCTCAGATTTAGACTCAGCAGCTTCAGTGCTTCACACTGAAGCTTGAGATATGACAAAATTGTTAGAGCTCCCTTAGGAATGAGAAGGAACATGAAAACCATCCAAAAGTTATTCCGACAGCGCTTGCCTGCTCTGCTGCTTGCCTGGGCCATGTGCTGATGCAGTGCGTGCTGTAAAGCACCACCTCCAGCATTTTGCATCACCTGCCCTGGGTTCAGCCACCTGCTGTATCAGATCGTCCCAAATAAACAGCCTTTCAGCAGCACCTTGGTGCCCTCAGCGTTTCTGATCAGTCTCCTGTTTATTCCAGATCTAAGTGCCACGTCCCCACGCACGCCGTGGTCGATGAATTTGGGTCTGCTGTGGTGGTGACGCAGCTCTGATGTGATTTTTCTTCTCTCCTTTCTTTCCTGCCGCAGCAAACAACACGAGAGTGAGGAGGGGGAGAGCCACCGGCGCCACAAGCACAAAAAGAACAAGCGCAGCAAAGAGGAGAAGGAGGCCAGCGAGGACGGCGCGCAGGAGGGAGAGGAGCAGGATGCCAAGGAGTAACCTGACAGCCCTCGGCAGGAACGTCCTCCTGTTGAACCAGCGTGGCATTGGTGATGTGATGGTTTGGGGGTTTGAGTTCCCTTTTTTTTATTATTCTTTTTTCCCAAGGGAAGAGCTGACTCTGGGCGAGCAGTGACGCAGCTGCGGTGGTGTGAGAGCGGAGGCTGCACGTGCAGCTAAACTTTTTTGTTTTCTTTTTTGATACAAGACGAAATACAGCAGTCCAAGTGTACAAAGCACTGAGCTACTCATAAACATCCCTAGGGAGAACTTTGTTGTATCAGATCCTATGGTTTCTGATGGAAGATGGCTTCAGCTGAAACTAGTGCATTTAGGTCATAGTTTTTGGTTTTTTGGTCATCATCATTCCTTTTTGAAAAATAGGACAGTAAACGCAACTTGAAATTTATTGTCCAAAGAAAAGCGTGCTGTAGAGCCTGATAGCCAGCTTAGGGTCTGGCTTCTCGTAGGGAAAAGTCTCATCCCCAGATGAATTAATTTCTAGCTACAGAAATACCTTCAGACCTCTGTGGCCAGCCGGGCAGCATGCGAGGAGGAACTGCATCTGCTGGGGGGTCACGAGGTCCTGCTTGGGTCTGGCGGCTCTGAGGATCCGTCATGTGTTTACACAGGGTGTGCAAAGACTTCAAACCAAGCTTTTTTTATCCATTTGAAAAATAGTTCTGTCGTATGTTAAACCCATATGTGGGAAATCAATGGAAGGCCCATAGTAAGAGCATGAGTTTCTCTTTAATTAGTTTTGACTAACTTTTTTTTCTTTTAACTAAGCGTTGAGCTGAATACTCTAGCACAGTAGTGACCATGAAGCTCCATCTAGCAGTTTGCCCTCACCAACACTCCTGTGCGATGCATTCCTTCTCCCTAGATCTCCAAATAAATTCAGTCATATTCCAAAGTTTGTTTGGACTTGGTATTGGTTGGGGAGGGGGGCAACAGAGATGTTTCTGGGTGGAAAGAACAGGGGAAATGATTTTGTGTTTGGTATGTCTGGTACTTAGGATGCTGCACTTCTGTTTTTTGTGAGTCCACGAGTGTCTCATTTTCAAGAATCTTCCACTGCTTTGTTATTTAAAACTGTCATAAATCTTTGCCCTAAAATAATACAGTTCTGAAATGTTACATATTCTTTTGTAGCTTAATCTTGCAACTCCTGAGTGTCACGTGAAACTTTACAGCCGTAGAGACTTGAGGCAGTACAGCAGGATGGTAACAGTTTATATGCTGTGACAGCACATTTGATGCGTCATTAACTGCAAAACCTGTGAGGAGAAGAAAGAAGTGGGGGTTTTGTTTGGTTTTACGGTTTTAATGTAGCTTTGTGATCATGGAAGTGCGTGCACAAAGGGAAGGTGTGCGTTGAACCAGAGCTAAAAGGCAGGGCCTGGAATCGGGCTTCAAAGCGTCCTCCCTGTGCAGCCATGTGAGTTCTGGTCCAACACCTGGTGAGAAGGGTTCAAGACTGCAGTGCAAGGCCAGATGTGCGTGGCCTCTGCTGTCAGAGCACATGGGAGCATCAAGTGGGAGAGGGCTGAGCATCCTTGCCTGTGCCTCCATGAAGAGCCTCAGTTGGTTATTTTTGCTTCCAGAACATGAACTCTGACATTGCTAGAAGACCTAGCACCAAAGTGTGCCCCAAAGTGGGCCAGGCAGTGTGCCCCAGACAAGTCTGAGCTGGGTTTTTTGCCTGTCTTGAATCAGGACAATGCTGGCAAGAGTTTTATGCTAAGGTAAGTCAGGGTTTAGTCCCCAGGCAGTATTCTTCTGTTTTTGCACGCTAAGGTGTATGTGGTGCCTCTCCATGGATTGACAGCTCTGCTGCATCTGCTCCCATGGTGTCCTTCTGCTCGGTTTGTGGAGGTGACAGAAGTTACTGAACTGTTAACTGGAATAAGTAATGGTGATCAAACTTTGTCTGTGTCCCTCTGCACGTCAGCTCACTGATGGTGCTGTGGGAGAGGGGACAGGGAATCTTGTGTTGATAAATGTTTTGAGGTTTTTTCAGTGTTTTTACAGATGGGCCTAAGTCGTTCACTGATGTTAGCAGAAGCAACTGTAAATTTAAGGGACCTAGTCTGAAATGGTTTTATTTCAATGAAATAAATAGAGGTGAAATGTTTGCCTGGAGTGTACTAGAGAAGTGTGAAGGTGGGGCTTTGGAAATGATCTTGACTTGCGTAGGTAACTCCTGCAGGTTTTATGGTTGGTGTTCCCTGGGGATACTGAATGGAGACTCAATTCTCAGAAATTTTTGGGCTGGTGGCATCTCCATCTGTGCTGGACTGAACCTGGAGATGAGAAGGGGACCTGTGTATTGCTGAGTGCAGAAGGCCCCAAGGCCAAGTAACACTGAGAGGGTGAAAATCACAGCCAGAGATGAGCTCTTGCACAAAGAGCTAACCCAGCCCCCAGCCTGGACTTGCAGTTCCAGTAGCGTGGAGTTAGAGTTGCTGAGCTGTGCAGCATGCTGCATCAGGGAGCTAAGCCTTGTTAAATAAAGCTGTATTTATTCCCTGGGTTAGCATTTCGGTCCAGTCAATTCTGAGCCCCTCAGGCACAAGCGAGCTGCAGACAGGAGTAGGGGCACAACTGAGGGGAAGAAGATGTGGGATTTACTTCTGTTCAGGTTTTTTTCCCAGTCACAGCATATTTAAGGGTAATCCAGCTCCTTCCCTGGGAGAAGCAGAAGCCAATTGTGCTATTTCCTGCCTGACAGGGTCTGTTTCTCGGAGGAGCGTGTGTTGTTGAGGTGACCTGTTCTCAGGGTGTTCACTCATACATTGGAAAAAGGTTTAAAAACCACTTATAATACATGTTGTTCAGTAATATCGCAATAATTTATAAAGGCATCAAAACAAGTTCAACATCTATTAACAGGCCAATCTTGGAAACAATACTTAAATTACCAGGACATTTTGGTGAAGCTGAAGGCACCTTGAAACAACATGGAGTAATATAAAAAAAATCACACTGCTTGTGCAGCATCCTCTTCACGTCAACTGTCTGACCATCAGCTGCATGGCTTTTCCTTAATGTACTTTATACAAGTGACATTTTATGCTACTCAGTAGGAATCACCCTCTCTCCATCTACATAAATACTCACTGTTCCACGCCAGGCACAGATTCTGCACATTGATTGGAAAGGGACAAAAAACGGCTTCAGGATTTTCTGTTCCTTTGTGTCAGACAGAGGTCGTGACAGTTTTCCACAGGCACCTTTCTGACTTCCGAATGATTTTGCTCTCAGCGTTCAGTAAAAACGGGGGAAAAAAGGCCTCGGAGCCCAGCTGGCCACGCAGTGCTGCTGCTCTCAGAGTCCCCAGTGGTATTTATTTATCAACCAAACAAAGAGGCCATGCCAGGGAATCTTTTGTGCTGGTCGCATCTGAAGCTATTTCTGTGTAGTGGGCTCCGATAACAAGTCCTGCTATGCACTCCCTTGAGGAAGTGAGGTCACTCTGTACAAAAACAACTGCGTCATCACGCGAGGAACAATTCTACTCTGCAGCCACGGCTAATTACGAAGTGGCCAGCCCTAAGAAAAGCACTGACAATACTGGGCACGCACTTGCCATCAGTTTACTGCAACAAGGAATTAAACATTCATTTTAGGTAGCATCTTTACAGGGGAGAGAAACTCCTGTGATTTTTAGAATCTGAGCCAGCCTCAGAAACGGTGTAAGAGGAAAGATCTCTCAGCGCAACCTGGTTTCAGAAAGATCTGTCATTTCTACTGCTGATTAACAGCCTCTTAAGAAAAGGAGTTTGACGCAGGAACTTAGCGAGGCGTCACAGGGCAAATTGCCTGAGCTTCAATTCTTCTATTCAAAATTTTACCTACGGGGTGGACTTGAGCTGAAGCCGACCTGGGCCCGCTGTCCTTCTGGCGGTAGCTTAGTTCATACGGTTGGTACCGTACGAGGCAGCCAACAACCCTTAGAGCTTACCCTGCTCCAGCAAACTGATAGGAGGGGCATGAACAGCACCCCCAAACGTGCCAGATCTTTGGTTGGCGACTGACAGCATGCACAGCTTTGTATTATGGTAACTTTGATTTGTGTCTTGCTAACTTTGAACCCTTGTGTGGTAAGAGTGAACCTTGCCATCAAACTTTGTTGAAGCTACACTTTTACAACATCATATTTTTATGAAACCACTTTTGCTAATACCTTTGGTTCTTTAAGCAGTCTAAATCTCCTATTTGTGACAAATCTGTGTAGGGGACAGGGATCTTAAATCAGGATTCACAACAGCTATCTGGGCGATAGGACCTTCCTACAGACCATGCCAACCTAGCAGCTCAGCAGCAGTGAGAGTTACAGCTGGTTTTTTAAGGCATCAACACATTCATTTCAGAACCTAAAAATATGAAGACTAGGGGCTATAGGAACTGCTTAATTGAGTCCCTATCCTTACAGTTTTATTAGTGGCTTTTAAAAGCATGTATAAAATGACTCAATGTCCAAGAACAGCAGTCGGATCAGCAGCAGAACTGTACTAAACTAGCAGGGGAATCGGACAACAACGGTTCAGATTAACCAGTACTTGGAATCCAGCAACCAGGTTTGCTGATGAGCTCAGAACAGTAAAGAAATGTTTTCTCCAAACAGGAAGCTGGAAGTCTCCCATGGCAGTACATGGTGTAGCAGTTCAGCATTCCCTTGATTTCTCTCTCTCACGTTCAGCTTTGTGTGGTGGCCAAGGGATATCTGATACCTGAAACTGTTGTGTGCTTGGTTTGAGCTCTCAGACAAGGCTTCCTGGCCAGGACACCACAGTCAGTGTCACTTTGTTCCTTTGCTCCTTCAGCATTGGGATGAGTTCCGAGTTGCTCATTCCTATCGCTGGCACTCCATTCACTGCCACTATTTCATCTCCACACCTAATCAGAAAACAGGAAACATGCTCGTCAGTACTTGGTTGTAACACAGCACCCTAGGACCCCCAAAGCCATCAAGCCCACCCTGAGCCAAGATCAGCAACTCCTTGATGAAGCAACCGTTTCACTTCTGAGTCAGAGAGGGCAAGGGGAAAGGGAGGACGTTGCTGGTACTTGAGTAACACAGCACTGAAGGGCACCAGCAGCGTGACCAGCTGGCCAGGGAGCAGAGGGAAAAGTTCTAGAAAACAAATTTGTGCAAACCTCTCAAAGTAGAGGTTTTAGAGTCCTGCTTGATCTGCCCACCTCTATGATACACCAAGCTGTCTCCTTTGACGATGGGAGGTGCTGAAGCCAGCCAGCACCTTCCTCAGGTCTCATGTGGGAAGCACACTGCTGTCCTAGTGCTCCAACAGGAATCCAGCTGCCCCCAGCCCTCCCAGCAAGGCTCTGACCCAGCTCTGTTCTTTCACACCATTTCAGGGGAGCAAAGCCCAGCTCCCTGCACCAAAGCCACGTCACCTGCAAGGCAGCAGCCTCACTTTTATTTGTTACAGTAATGCCCTTGCAGCCTGCTGCATGCTTGCTGAAAAGCCAGCTCTGTTGGTTCCCAGAGAGAACACCGCAAGGGAGCTCTCTGGGATCCTGCAGCTCCACTGTTCACTCCTCCACTCCCTGTGATTACTGACACCAGCTCTTTTTAAGTTTCCTGCACAGGAGGGCTTTTGTTGCTTCCATTGGGATACTTTGGTACTAGATTTTATACTCTGGGTCCTTCAAGTTTCATCTCAAACATTCCCTTTCTACTTTTATCTGATTACTCAATTAAAACCTTTACAGCCTTTTAAAATGTAACTATTACTCCTTTTAGCTGCACCTTTATAGAGAAACCAAAACACTCCTTAATATGAGCTTGGTCTGTTGCAACTTCGGTAACAGTATTAACTGCACAAGTGAGTGCCTTAAGAATTAGAAGTCACTAACTTTTACCTCAGCATGTTAAAAGCATAAAAGACAGCCCCTCAGTAAAACAGTGCATGCTGACGTAAGTACTGATAGCATTTCTGATAGAAACACCAGAGATGTGCAGGGCAGCTCATACGTACTTCAGTTTCCTGTCTCGGAAGGCAGGAGTCCCAGGCACTATGGTTTTGATGAAGAAAGGCTGATTTCCTTTGCTCTCCTCAAAGCCTCCAACGATGCTGAAGCCCCAGCTTTCCAGGTTACCTTTACTCAGGACAATATCTTGACAGCAGTGAAGGTAGCTATGGAGACAGGCATTGGCATTAAAAAAACTTACGAGCGTGTTTCAAGGAAAGCTGCCCGACCAGAAATTTGTATTTTCCTGTGTGGAAAGCACAGCTCTGTAACAGCCTCATATTTATTTTCTTTTTTTAAAGGATTTGAGGCAACCCCTTTGCAGGGCATGTTACAGGGATAATTCTCAAATCTGAAGATGCCAGTGCTTTAGAAGTATTTTCTACTTCAAGAGTTAACAGAAAATTACCGTTCTCTAAAGGGATTTGTGACCTGAAAGATTCATGAAGTTATTCATGAATTCTGTCAATGAACATGCACAGTACTAGTGACTAAAGCAAATTAATTGTGAACAGCAGTTACACCCACGCAATTAATGAGAATCGAGGGGTCTTTATTCCATCTGTATCCTTCATGCCTGGCACAATGAAGGCATTCTGTAGTTAAGTATCGCTGCTGGAAAGCAAACATATGAGGTATGGCAGCCTTTCTTCTACTAACTACCACATCAGAATATGAAAGGTCATTCCTGCAGGACCTACACCCAGGCTTGCTGTGTACAGTAAGGTATCAGACTCCTCAGATCACAGGCTTTTGAATGCCAGCCACTGAGGTTTGCCTTCCTGGTAAGCCTGGGGCACGCTGCCCTGGAGAGTGTGGTATGCGAGTGCTAACAGCACTT
Source organism: Mesitornis unicolor (assembly GCF_000695765.1). NCBI lineage: Eukaryota > Metazoa > Chordata > Aves > Mesitornithiformes > Mesitornithidae > Mesitornis > Mesitornis unicolor. The sequence goes on from NW_010207887.1 coordinate 25,737, forward strand.
ACTCACTGAGTTTGTAGCGCAAAGACGTACAGAGCGCCCTTGTGAGGCGTCAGAAAAGGTGTGGCAGGAGCGCAGGCTGCTCTGGCTCACGGTCAGGGTACGTCCTGGCACCCAGCGCTGTGCTGTGTGCTCACTGCCCCACGGAGGGATTCCAGCAGCTAAATTTTTTCCTAATAAACGACTTTGCCTCAAGGGCTTTGCTTGAGCAGTTTGCAGATGAGTTTCAGATTTCAAAAGCCTTCTCAGTTAACTTCTCACTCGGAGAGAGATCCAATTATCTACTTTGAAACTGTAATTTACTTTTGTAAGAGCATAAATGCTGGCAGACCCAGCTCTAGCTTACTGATTCCTCCATGCTTGTCTTCTACTGGTACTACGCAAGTGTAAAAACACAGCTATGAGAAGTGTATGAGCCAGCTAGTGCAAATAAATAGCCCAGAGAGCAAGAGTGGCAAGATCTAATAATAGAACATAAATTAAAATACTAGACACATTGTCCAAGAGTTGGAAAAGGCTGTTTGCTAGCAATCAGTTTTCCATATGAAAAAAGGGTTTTTAGGAAGAGAAACATTAATTTACTAGAGTGGAAAATGACTATGGGAAAAGAATATTAGGCTTTACAGAAAGTAAAGGTGCAAGTTTAATTCTGACAAAAACTCTGCTGAGGCTGCAGTTCTGCATCCCTTTCAGAGTCTGTGGAGTGCATGGCACCAGTGGGGCCCTGGCAGGGAACACCCAACAGTTTAAACTTCATGGAGATTGGCTTCAGTAAACCCCAAGGAAGAAGGCAGAGGGAAACTGCTTTTGCACACCCAGAATCTTATCTGTAAGCCAGACTCTGCACGGTTACCGTTTTCAAGAGTCAAAGCTTTTACAGAGAAAAATATAAATCAATCTGTAAACGTGGTATTTCTGGTACCTTTAGGATTCAGTGTGCAATGCATTAAGACATATCCTCACTTCAAACCAGTATTTAGAGATGGTATTTTAGCAGCTGGAATTGGTTTAACATAATACTATGAATTAATCAAGTAAGGTTCCTACGCTGTCTTCTGCGACGTGCACAGTGATGAGGACAAACGTTCAGCAGCAGTAAGCAGTAGTGTACAATTAACTTGGAACACTCACCGCCACCATTAATAACAAACGGAGCAAGTGTAAGTTTGCAAGGACAGCAGAGCTACCCACAGCTGCATTACAAGACAAATCCAAGAAAGATCCCAGCCACCAGGTTCACTACAGCCAACACTGGCTGCCTGAGGTTAGATGGAAAAATATGACTACACATCTTACGGGGATGTTTGTGTCTTCATTGAAAGTGTGCAGCACAGCCATAGTCAGAAGTGGAAGATGCTCCAAGCTTATGCACCAAATGCTGTGGTATAAAAGCAGTCTTAGGAGCACAGAGGGCTTTTCTTCTAGGAAGAATAGGAGCAAGATGTTCGTGTTACTCCTCTGCTACCCAGGGTCCCAAGAAAGGCACAGGACCAGGGCCATCATCTCTCCTAAAACCCTTCTGCAACAATAGCCAGGCACATAACTTGAATTCTGCAAGATGGGCTATAGGGACTCCATATTTCAGAAACAGCACATCACCACGTGAGCCGAGATGACAGCCAGTATGTGCCATGAATAGAAAGCCACAGATAAAAGAATCAAGGCCAGAATTAAACACGGTGGGCTCAAGTGTTGCAATGACTGAATACACTCCCTTAGCCTTGAGCACTAACTTCAACTGCAGTCTTTCAGCACAAAGTTCTGCTTCAGACTAGAAAGAAACGTCAAATACAAATACCCTGCTTGCTTAGCTGAAAAAGTCAGATTCCTAATGGCTTCAGGGAAATCATTCATTCTATGGATGACCAGCTACTTGCTGCCAGGTCTTGCTGTGAGCAGCTGGGAAAATGAGTGAGGAAGCACAAGAATTACAGCCATTTTTATTACTGGAAATAAAAAAGGAAGATTGTCAGATCCTGAAATGAAATAACTTTGTGCCTCCTAACCACCCTCACACCCACAGAAGAGTGGCAGACGAATTCAGATGCCTGAATTCACGTTGGAGTAAGAAAGGAAGACTGCAGAGCAGAAAGGTCATCTGAAATCACTGCTTGTTCCTTCAGTAGCACAGTGCAGTAACAGCTAAATGAAGCCAACACAAATACCAGCACCAAAAGAACGTCAAGCAATGTATTAAATGGCAGGTAACATCAGTGTACTCTTGAAATGAAGGCAGGTGACCGATCAGCAGAGAGTGGACTCCAGTCCCTGTAGCAGAAAGTGTGGTGAAGCTGCAAGCCACCAGACATCCAGATAAATTGAAAGAGGAGGAAGAAATACAGCCAGCTTTTGCTTTGCTATACTTGACTGCTGGAGCACCCACAAGGAACAAATATGAGCCAGCATCTGAGGGTTCATACGCGAGTTTGGGCTGTCCAGGTACGGCTCAGGCCAGTTCATACTGGGCCTGCACAGATCAGACGGGCCAATGCCCTGGGAGAGCAAAAGGAACAGGCAGGACGGGGCTGGGTACAAGCCAAGTTGCAGTCGCTCAAGACACAAAAGCTACCTTCCTCGGGCTGTTTTGTTTAGCATTTACAGGCTGCTAAGTAACACAGGGGTAATATAACTGAGGCTTTGTTAGTATTTTTTCTTTCAGGTGCCTGGAGAAACAAGGCTGTAAATAATCTCAGCTTCCCACAGAAAGGGTTTGTCTTTACTGTTGTGCGCATCTCCTCCTGCATGATCCTCCTGCAGTCAGCTGGGACGACAACAGACTCTGCCTTTCAGAGCTGAACGAACGTATGCTGAAACTGCAAGTGTAAGCAAACCAGAGGTTCACCTCTCCAGGAAGGAGATAGAAATCCAAGCTTTCAAAGCCTCAACCCTGTCATCTGGAACTTACCACGCTGCTACTAAAATCTGTGCTAAGTCTACCATCCAAAGCTTTGCAGCAGGAAAACTCAACTATTCAGGATCATTTCTGCCTCATGCTAAAGATGACACAATTCCAACAGCCAAAAAGAATCAGACTGAAGGAATGCCTGCCCCTGAGATGATCAGATTAGAAACTATAAAATAGCACAGGTATCAGTTGGCTTCTGTTATACAATCCAAACAGAGCCACAGAGTGATTTGAGTTAATGATATTTTAGCAGGGACTAATTTAATACTTTCAAGTCAACCAACAAAGCAATTAATTTCCAGTGTTTGAGTGAAAGTCAACTCTGATTGAACAGATACAGTCACTGAAGAAACGTACCTAGGCAATCCGAGCCATGTGATCCAGAGGGGAGACCAGCCAAATCCTTGCTCCTTGATTTCCTGAGATGGCTCTGTTGAGTTTAATGGAATGATTTCCAAGGCTTTCAGTACGACTGAGTGGGAAGCCGCATTAGATTTCAGTGCTGAGACAGCTTCGTAGTAGTTCAGATGAGTCAAATCAATGCCATTTATGCTCAAAAGCACATCTCCTATTGATGAAATGATAGCATTATTACACACCTTTTGCTACAAAGCCCATTTCTGCCTCAAGGTCTCATCATGTGGAACCTTGTTTCCAGGCTCACTTTAGTGTCCAAGTGCAGCTTTCACTGAAAACCCAATTCCTAAAGGATAAAGGATTCAAAAGCCTTCTTACCTCGCTTGATTCTGCCATCCCTGAAGAGGCATCCGATGGGCTGCACGCTTGTTACATATATAGGGAGCTTGTTTTTGTTATCCCTTCCACCTCCAATCGTTATTCCTAAAGATTCCTTTGGTTCCTTTTTTATTGCAACTGTCTTTTCATGACACATGTATCCCTGAGGTAAATCCTACAAAGGAGTGACAGTACAACATGCAGCTTCATTAATGCAGTTAACATGAGAAGCCCAGATATGGACAAAAAACAACAGAACATCTTGTATCTTTAATCCACATTTCAGCAATGTTGCTGGATGGCAAAGTCAGCTTCTCATGGACTTGCTCTGGGGAGAAAAACCACCCTGTATTTCCAAAGTGATCCCATCATGGCTGAGGTACTGCTCTCGTAATGATGCCACGTTCATTTGCTGTAGAGAGATGCTCACTCTAAGAAGAACAATTTTGCACTCAGGAACAAGCTACGAACTCCTTTCAAGGCCACTCATATCAACCTCTCTGAATACCACTAAACGTTTAGGTTGCAGTGAAAGCACACACGATAGCATATGCTGTAGAAACAATACGTAAATGCTACTTCTGTACCATAAAGCCCTCCAGCTCCAAACCAAACAACTCGGTGTCCTTGTGCAATCCCCTGAACGTGCTGTGCTTGATGGATGTAGAGAAGCGAGTCGCAAGCGTCTCATGGATGGTAAATTTCCTATTGCCCTTGCCAGACAATAAAGGATTAAACACTGGTTCTGCATCAACATTAGAGACATTTGAAGACATTTTGACACATTTTTCCCTAAAAATTGTGTTTCCTAGTAGATGGCAAATGTACAGGTCTCCAGTACCAAAAGCCACAAACCTGCTGCTTTTCAATAGCTCAAGAAGAAATGGAGCTACTGATCAGTCTTGCACTAAAAATCGCCATCACAGAGCCAACATAATAGATCTGCCAGACTAAGAATAACCAGTGCTTTTGTTATTTGCAAAACTCACCTTCTGGTAGTAAGATTTTCGTCTGTAGTGGTTCTGGTCTAGTCGTCTTCGATGGTGCACAGGGCTTCCTCCATTGCTGCTACTGCTGCTGCTGCTGCTGCTGCTGCTGTTATTAGATGTGCTCCCATCTTCTACCGGGTCCGAGAGCTGCATTCCTGGCTGCCTCAAGACAACAAAGTTCACTCTTGATTCAGTGGTCTGTCAAGAGAAGAAGAATGTAAATAAAATAGAAATTATGAATGGCCTGTGTTGTTTTCTTGGAGAGAGAAGGGTTGGCATCAGTTTCTACAAAGGGTTTTGAGACAGGGCTGTGCACCGTGATGCAGTGTTTTTTGTGAAGAGTCACAGAATCCCATGGTGAAAAGAAAAAAGGAATTAGCAAATGTTAGTCAGAAGGAACAGGAATAGAAGCAGGCTTCACTCATGCCTCCCTCCCCCACAAATGCCAAACGAGAGAAAATGGAAAGGGATGATTAATTCCTCCACTTCAGTCCAAATAACCAAAATAGCATCTTGTATTGTGATACAAAATGAACAGAACTACAACGCTGCCTGGTCCAGCATGGATGACCACGATATGAGTACTGGATGCTTTTTCTTTTATTGTACAGAAACTTGTTAAACTCTTCCCCTCCCAGCTTATGTACCATGTCTATTGTTCAACATCTCCCACCCATTTTTTTGTCCCCAGAGTACCTGACCTTTTGTCTACGACTGCTGCCAATTGAACACTTAACCAGCTGTATGGCTGGCCTTGGCAGAGCTACAGGGAAAGTATTCACTATTGTTACTGCTCTTCTAATTTGGTTTGTGCTTTCAGATAATTTGACAAAACCTTATTGTGAAGAACTCCACTGGGGTAAGGTGTATGTGCTTATGTAGGGCATTTCCTGCAATGGATGAGAAGCACGGTGCATCAACTTTTGTAGTTGTTTCTTTTCTTTTTAAATTAGCATGAGTGTTTTATCTTCTGAAACAAAATTTAGAAGCTTCTTGCATCCCAAGTCACTTCAGACAGAGCAATTTTTTTCCAGACAAGTTGGCACACATCAATATCTTCATAAAAGATATTGCATTGTGGGATGCAAACAAAATTCTAAGAAGCCATAGAATGGAATCACATTTCTAGCATTAAAAAAGGAAACTGAAACTCTGCTCTCTCTCTTTCCTTTCTCCCATGCCACTGCACTCAGCTGCTCATTACCAGGAAGAGAACTGGCACTCCCTCACCGCTGCCCTCAGATTCTTTCCGGGATATAAACAGTATGTGATGAGATGTATTGTGTCAGGATCTTTAGATAAAAACAGAATCTGGAGGTCATTGCCTAGGGAGATAAAGAATTTAAACTGATCTACATAGTATCTGCTGAACACATAGCAATCCTTAACCAAATTTCCTTGCCTGCTCCTTTCACCAAAACCTTTGGCATGCTGCAACAGGACTGCATTCCTCTTGTGTGGGGAAAGACCACCGCTCCTCTACCCATGTAGTATTTCAGAGTGCTTTTAGCCTGAGGTCCCTCGTGTTGTTTTCTAGACTACTCTTCCCAAACACAGGTAAAATGGGGAGAGAGGGCTTCAAATCAGTCAAAAGGGTTCTGTTCTGTGCTGCCAGCCTATCACATCTCCCAACAAATACCTTCAGTTTGACTGTCTGAAGCACAAGATGCTGTCCTAATCTCTCCTTGTCTGTTCTGCAAGCATCTAAACACTGCAAACGAATATTCACTCTGCAAGAAAGGCTCCAAACACCACACCACAAGGAGATCCAGTTGCCTTAGCTGAACCTAAGTGCCATGAGCAACTGCCTGGCTTTGGACTTGTCAGAGATGACTCACGATAGATGCCCACTCTGTGTATTTATCTTCATTTGGAAGCAGTGCTTTCCACGCATCCGCAGGGAAGTTACTTTCCCACTGAGATATTTCAGGGAATACAGTTTGCTCCAGTGTGTTCTGTTAGCACTTGGGTCAGAACAGGAGCGCTGCCATCAACGCGGACAGCTGCAGAGTCATCAGCCACACCACCTCACCATGTCATAAATTACCTGGATTATCTGTGCAGCAGCCTCAGGTGTTCCTTGCCTCAAATCCTGGCCATTTATTGACAGGACTCTGTCATTCCGACTCAGCTTTCCATTTTTGGCTGCTAAACCTCCCTCTAACAGATCTAGAATAAAAATCCCTGCCTCATCCGTCTTCCTGATCAGTTTGATTCCCAAGGGTTCGGATCGGTCTCTCTTTATCAAGGTAACGTGGATCACTTCCCGATTTGTGGCAGAAGTGGAATCCTGCTGTGCAGTCTTGTTGGAAAATCCCTTCTCCTGCAGGACCATGAGGTGGAGAACAGGACCTGGGTGGCGCAGGAAGGAGACAGCTTGGCAGTGAGTCACGCTGCTGATGTTGACGCCATTCACCTCAAAAGATAAACAAACCAGAGTCATTAATCAGAACCTACATCGTTTAGGCACTGTCCGCAGCGCGGAACATGACAAAGTTGTAGACAGGATGTACGACTCCCAGTGCAATGCCATGACTGAAGCAGCTGCTTCTGTTGCACATTAGAGAGCAGAGTTTTCTAAAAAAGAATGCAGAAGTAAGCAGATGAAATTAGACCATAATTGAAGGTGAATAGCTGTGGACAGGGACAAGACAGCACAACCCACGTAACTAACAAATCTGAAACTGCAAAATATTAAATGATTACATTCATTCCATGGCAGTGCAGAACTGCCTACCCTTAACTTCCAGCATTAATAGATACTTGTAGTAGACGACTCAAATTAGAGACTACCCATCCTCACTTTTAAACTGAGAAGTGGTCTATAGTCTACAAGCTTCTGGAATCATCAGTCTACTCATGCCTTTACCAAGGCAACTCTGAGAAGAAACTTTTTGCTTTGTCTGCTGTCACCTAAGACTCTGCGCAGTCTTCTTTTAGGATGTTAATAGGGCTTCTAAGTGTGGGGACCTTCCCTATTTACAACTCAGTCAAGATTGAGACATGTACAATTCAACTGAATAAAGTAAAAGTTACTCTGTTGGTCTATCTATGAAGCCACCTCAGAGATCACATTTGCCACTTGTGCATGTAAGGCTGCCAGTCTGTACTGAAGTCCCCAGTCCAACAGGATAATTAGGTTTTTTTAGCTTGTCAAATGATTGGGCAGCCATAGCTGGGAGGTGCTAACAGTTCTCGCTATGTGTAGGCTTTGCTGCTGCATACGAACTTCTGTCACCTCGATTAGCACACTGCCATGCAGCATGATTAATGTGGAAACTAAATCTGGCCGTGGGTCCGCACGGTATGAGGTTGGTGCTCTTTATTACTCACATTGCATATCTGATGCTTACTTCAAGTCGTAAGATCTTAAACTTGGGACCTGCCCATTGAGAATATGCAGCTTAAGCAACATAGGACAGCAAGGAAGTATAAGACTTCCTAACTAGAGCACAGTCCTGTGGAGAGAAAAAACGGTGCTACTGGGTGAAATTTATCAGGTAGACATCTTTTTAATTTATCCAAAATGGTCTAAATTTCTAAAAGCTATCAAATATGCAAGGTAAATATGAGTGTGACTGGAAGAAACCTGAAGAGTCTGCTTCTCAGCCCCAGCAGCTGCACAATGGCCCTGACACACAAGTCTGATCAGTGCCTTTAAACCTTCAGCTGTAGAGATTTCCCAGTTTATCTAGGCAACTCTTCTCCCCCAGCCTTCAAGTCAAGAGAAGCAATGGGACCAGTAGGGTTTTACATACCTCAAGAATATGGTCCCCAGGTGCTATTCTTCCATCTGTAGCAATGACAGAATCCCGCAAGACTTCCTGAACAACAATGTTTCCTAGAGGGGTATCTTTGCCCCCAACTATCCTCATCCCCAGCTCCTCCTCCGGGTCTTCTCGGTGAATTTCAATGGTGGTTGTTTCAGCCACAAGACTGGTTCTCTGAGGAAGGTCTGATTGTGGAAATCGAAGAGAAAAAAAAATCCAACACATTAATAAAGTTCTCCTTCACATGGTACCACAAGATTTGTCACACTGGCAGGCTGTGTCCAAAGTAGTGTCTGGAGGGAAAGCATCTCTCAGGACAGGGTCAGATTAAAAACTTAAAAAGCCTCTGTTTCTTTACAGTTTCTTCAGAAAACTTCCCATCTTCTCCTAGCTTTTGGCAAATTTAAACTCATTACCATTCCTTGACTATTATTAAAGGACATTCAGTATGTTTCACTTAGCATTGATTATTTTTCTGCTGTGACAGCTGGCCTACTAGAAGCGCACACACAACAAAGTCCAATTTCCACGATGCCCATTAGAAAAGGGGACGACTGAGCTCTAATTACTGGTCTGCCGATGCAGTGACTTTACCACAGGCAGCTACTTCCCTCCTCCAATTTCCTTTCCTCCTCTTTTCCCATCCCCCCTGTAAAACAGGAGTAATGTTTACCTATTTACAGCATCCTGAAGACTAAGCAATGCTTCTCAAGCCACTTTGAAGATGAAAGTTGTTATTAAACCTACCAGCACTGCAACATTCAGGCAGGCCCTACACTCTAATGAAGCCCAGCGCACTGCCTGGCAGGGTGAACTGCAGTTGTCACACAGAACGTGCAAAACCTGCCCAAGTGTATTTTGGGAAAAAGTCAACAGAGAAGTAAACTGACCTGGGTATTAACTCCAGTACAGCAGTAGCCAGCTCCAGCACCCGCACACTTGGAAACTGATACTAACTTTGAAACAAGGCACAGAGCTTTTTACGCTGCTGCCTTCTAAGACCAGTGGTTTTATGCTGAAGTAGAGATGGTTACTTTTAACTACAAGGGTTTTATGACTGACTATTAATTCAAAAATTAAGTTTATACTATAAAAACAGGCTTGCTGGACACCATTACAGAGGTACCGACCACTCTGGGAAACTGACTGTATGCTTAACTTTCTCCACAAGATTAAGAAGCTTGAACACTTCCTAATTACCAATTATTTGGCTACTGGAAGCGCTTTAAGTGCTCCATGTTCACATTCACAGGGACTGCCTTTGTTTCTGCAAAGAATACTGTAAATATTCACTGCCATCTAACAGAGATTCTTTGAATTGTTTTGCACAGTTTTGTACCTGTGAGCAGATCCTGCCACACCTGATGTACACGAATACATCTCTCTTTTGTTCAAGGACAAGCTGAGGAAAGAGATTACTCCGATGGCTACTAGTGACTGAACAGCATTGAAGACATCTAAGAATGTTGGGGACACTTTAAAAATAGAATTGTCTGAGATAATCACCTCATTTTTATATTATAAAAGGTAATTAGATAATTACATTTCTGTATCAAACTCTCACCTTCTTCAGTCTCCTCAAAAGCTGGATTAACCAGGCCAGGCTCCGCAGTCCCGAGCGATACCACAGCAGCTGCAGAGCTTTCTGCCACAAGTGCCGATCCTCCACTTGGTACCTCCAGATCCCTGGGCATGTTTGTCTCCACCTTGGTAGGAGTATCTTCCTTCCCTTTGGAAATAGGATTCCTTTTCTGCTGTAGTTCAGATTTGTATTTCTTGAAACCAGGACACCTAGGGAGAGATTGTCAGTGTCTGTAAGTGGCTGTTCTCTGCCTGTGTGGCTCACACACCACATGCAACCTCTGACAAAGGTATGTGAAGCAGCATGTTCAAGATCTCATCAGCTGCGAAGCTTGTATCACAGATGCTAAAACTTATTCTCATTTGACCTTCAGCTTCTACTTGCACTAGCATTAGCTAAAAAGCAGGCTTGTTATTTTATTACTTTCAAAATTATTACATAAATTCTTCAAAAAAGGAGTATGTACTAGGACCGGGAGTCTCCCTTGCTAAATATTTACCTGGCAAACACTAGGTGAAGAAAACCATACCTCTTACAATACAAGCAAATACTTAGCTCTAGCCTTTTACAGATGACTGTGAACTGTAACTTTATGCAAAGGAAGTGGCTCAAGTTTCAAGCTCAGTGTTGAATTGTTGAATTACAAACCAGTAATGTGCAAGAGCAGCAAGTGAGGCTTGCTTATTCTTTTTCTGCTGAATGAGACCTGGTCTTAGACAGCTCTCCACCTCCAGCCCATGCAGGTGATGGCCCTGCTTGAATGGGAGCAATTTAGAGGAGTTTACAATCCCACTGACTGCTCCTCACACAGAGGTTCAAGAAGTAATTCTACATTCAACAAAATGCGCTGTGTGCGGCCACACCACAGCCAGCCTATCTGGGCAAAAATGGGTGAGGAAAAACAAGCTCTTTTATCAAGAGTATTTTAAAAAAAGGTGGCCAGTGAGGAGGGTGATAAATGAAAAAGCATCACTTTCAGAGACATGAGTAGTACTGGGTGTTTACCAGAGTCACTTTTCAAATTAAACTCAACTATTTACATTCTGGCTAAACGAGTCTCATCCCAGTATTACTTCCTCTGGTTTACTCCTAGTCATTTATTCTCCAAGCAGTAAGATGAACCTGAAACTTAAAGACAGAAGCAGATTGATCCACTTGTGCACATTTCCCTCTTAAGATGTCGAGAAACAACTTCATTTTGCAAAGGGCAGAGGAATCCCTCATGAAAAAAAGAGAGTTGCTAGATGCTTCTTATTTCCTTAAGTCTCCTGCTATCAGTTAATCTCATTTAAAACTACACAGGAACACCCAAATCCCAGTGTAATTTTTTAATTATATTTCATTTTTGCAGTCTAACTATGCTCACAGCCCAGGTGAAATAGCCTCAATTTTTAGAGCACACCCTGGCCAAAGAAGATACCAAGAACTACGAACTGTATAAGAGGATGATACAATTTCCAGACAGGTCTCTAATGTAAGCATTTAAAGGTACCTCCCTCTTCTCTGTTTAACTCCTGTGCCAAAGGGATTAACAAGTGACAGGAGTTTACTGATACTGGAGTAGATTTATAGAGCAGAGAGGAAGGCCCAGCCCTCGTACAGGCCATAGCCCCAGCTCCACAAGGGCAGCATGGCAGAGCCTGTGGTAGGGCTTGTACTTAGCTCCCTCTCCTGCAATCATTAACTAGGAACAAGTGTTCTTCAAGCCCATGGCAAGAGCTCTTTGTCACCTGCAATTCTTTTAAAGTGACATCGTTCTGCCTGCCACCAGTTCAACTGACAGCGGAAGCACCAAAACTCATCCCTGCTGACAAGCGCAAGGCAGGGGAAAAGAAAAAAAACATGTATTTTTAAGTTGCTTCTCTTTCTCAGCAAAAGAATGAGAGAAGATAATGGAATTATACGTGATTCAGCAACTGCATAATGTGCAGCTTGGAGGGACTTCCATTATTTGGATCAAAAGACTTATGTATTACACATCTTAATTGGACCAATTAAACTGGCAACACTGCACGATCCCTTGCTTCCAGAGTGTTGACTTTGTGCCTGTTTTTCTTCTCTGCGCAAGTGAAACAAGAGGAAGCATGTTTATAATAATTTTCAGGGTCAGGTGCCCCATATCAGCAGACACAAATATATAGACACGATAGGTTTTGTGTCTGTGGACAGCTTGCAGGCGAGCAGCTCGCCCTTTGCCTCTGCAGCACAGGTGAGCAGCCATCCTAACACACGCAATTACACTGTCCTCACACACCCACCTCTCCAGCCTCGCCCTCTGCCATCTCTGCTGTCCCATCTTGCCCCGGTTTAAGAACTGCTCTGAGAGTGGATCTTTCTGGTCAGAAGCACATCAGATAGATGACATTATACAAGGAGCAATAATATCATGTAAATGGGAATGCACCTGTTCTGCAGATGAGCTTCCAGTTCACAGCGCTGCATTGTCTGCTGACACTCTGCCTTGAAAGGACAGAAGACAATCAGCTTGTCCAAGAGGTTTCGTACCAGAAGGCTGGACTTGTGGCACTGCTGGAAAGAGAGCTTTTTCCGATCCATAGGACAAAAGTTGTACTCCTGCATGAAGTTTTCAAGGCACTTGAAACAGTACGTGTGTCCACAGGGGGTGTCCATAGGTTGGAGCAGAGGCTGAAGGCAGATGTGACAGATGAGTTCGTCGTCCACTTCATCCTGGAAGTTGTAGAGATGATTGTCCAGCAAGAGGTGGAACTGACCGCACTCGCAGCAGAGTTCGCTCACTTGGGATGCGTGGTCTTCTGCTGTGGGATCAGCCATGAGAGCCAGCAGCAGGGAACCTTGGCACGGAGCAGCTGTCTGAAGGAGAACCTCTGAAGAAAGGGAGAGAAAAAGAGATTTCCAGTCAACTGTCCGGTCTAGATCAAGCCAATCAAAAATTAATTATTGTATTCTTGCCTTACGTCCCTGCTGGTATCTTCACCCCCGCCTACCTCCCTTAGGGTTCTTCTGTGAATGATCAACCCAGGGATCAGAGAACGCAAGGACCTCATGCAGCAAAATGTTTAAGCACGTGGATAAACTGAAGCTTAAATTACTTTATGTGCATCAGTGACACAGATGAGAGAAAACCCTGCCCAACACATAAACGAGAGAAGTGGAGACACAAGCTGTGTGCTCTTGAGGGAGAACAACCTAGAGAGGGGAGAAAAAGGAGAGCCAAGATAGTGGTATTTAAACTGACACTTTTTCTCTCTGGCTTTCCAGATTATACCGAGTATTTTACAGATATGTATGGTGAAACATCAGTTTGGGGACTTCTGGTTATTTGAATTTTTGCTTAGAGGGGAATAAGGAAAAAGAAGAGGAAGAAATTTCAAAAGAAACTTCAATCTAAACCACCTTTCCTTCCTTTTAAGCCCACTCCCTTCAAAATGTTCATCTTAACAAACAATGCATTGTTCCTCACTCATCCACTATTAAGTTCAGCCATGGAAACAAATTTCCTATAAAAAGACTAAGGCTTCCTAAGTGGAAAAAACACAAAGAATTGTCCACATCCCAGTTTGCTGTAACGTTACAGCACGGCTTGAGCTTCAGCTTCTTACAGTTAAGGAGCATAAGACTGGGGCAGAGCTGCTGCTCTACTGACTTTAATAGAGACCCCTCCAGTCACATCCATTTTTAATCATGCCTATTGTAATTAAATGTAAAATCCACCTGTGTTTGCTAGCAGATTACTCTACAGGCACACAGACTACTGCAGGAAGGTTTTTTATTTTAATAAATAAATTTTAATGGCAGTTATTTTAATGAAGTAGAAAATGTGGTACTAGATGAAGCCAGCACTCTGTATCACACAGCTGGGGGTTTTGTTGTTGTGGTGGTGTTAAGGTTTTTTGGGGAGTTTTGGGTTGGTTTTTCTTAAGTATGTAAAAAATACAGGAGTCTTTGAAAACAAAAGAATTGCAGAACTGTGATGAAATGGAAAATTTCTGAAATACGACATGGAAAATATCTGAAAACAACTGCTTTATCTGGAACAGGTAAAAGCCAAAGCAAGAGTGAACACTGGTCTGCACCAGTGCCTGGAGGATATGGCTGGCACGCAGCAGCCACTTTGGAGCAGGGTAAGCAAGAACAATAAGATAGCAAGAACGGCAAGAAAAAATTAGTCATGGGTTTCAAATAAAAATCATACATCACTCCAATTAATTGTCAAGCACAAGTCAGTTAGTTAATTAAAGGGATAACATATCGCCAACAGAATCAAGCCATTTTATGGGCGAATTTTTACCCAGCCATAGAAACTTGTTCACTTCAAAAGATTAAAACATTACTGTCACGGTTCCAGGTGGGTACAGGGCATGAGTTGTTTGCTTCTCCTGCTGCTGCTGCAGTGCCAGAAAGCATCTTCCCCTTGAGAAAAGCACTTGTGTGGATGTACAGACTCAGCTCTTCTGGTTGCATTTACTCCTTAACTCTTGATGTATTCATGCCCTACTCTCTTAGAAATACCCATTTTCTTTGGTACTTACATCCATCCGAAACAGGCATCCCTACTGTTTGCCTCACAAAAAGTCTTCATTTGATCTTAAATAATCTTCCAAGCAAAAAGGAAACATTTGGACATTTGACAATCGCATAACGTCACCAATTCTAATCAATCAGCTCAGCACCCACAGTTAACATAACACCAAGCTTCCAAGGCAAACATCTACCAATAAGAAATACTTGTGCTTCGGGTTGTAGTATTTGCATAAAACTTTGGCAGGTGATTAAACAAATCTACTTTCTCACTGAAAACAAACCCCACAGTAATTTTGCTGATAAACTCCTTATATATATATATATTTTTTTTTTTCCAGATTATTTACCAAATTCGTTCTCTGAAAATAAAGGTTATACAAGATGAATCCCATTTATGAGTCATTTCAAAACTCATGGAGTATTACCACAACTTTTTTCTACCTGTAACTCTAAGCTGTTCGGGCCTCTCACTCCCAGATCCTCAAAAACGAAGAGTGAAGATTTCCAAAAGTGCCAAGGTAAATTGTATTTTTACACTACTGTCCTTTCGAGGAGAGCTCCTGCAGACACCAGGGAACCCAAGGCTGACACCTCAGTGATGAAAGGCAGCCCACACCCTTCGGCAAGGCAGGAGCAGCACGGGGAGGCCAGCAGGCTCAAACAAGCCTGCCACTGCTCCGTGATTCAGTCAGAGAGCAGATGTTCTACAAGAGGAAAATTGCTAACATCTTATTCAGCAAAGATGACTACTTCAGCACAACAAGACAGATCTGTAGTGTCGAGAAAATGCACTGTTTCAACACAACAGGCACAGTTCCCCTCAGCTTAGTCTGTCTGGAGTCCCTGGGATCATAGCCCTGGAGGTGAAGTTTGATATTTACCCAATCTTCTGCAGTTTCCATCAAATTTCAGTTTCTAACCTCTACAGGTCCAACAACCTGCTTCGTGCCAAGTGGCTACTTATTGACTGCATGAAAGTGTTAAAGCCTGACATTTACTTACGCTGCTTCTCTAATGGACTTTGCTGTTCTGAAAGTATAACACAAGGACTGCCTCTGGAGTCTGAATTATTTAGAAAGGAGTACACCCCATTTCTACACATGACAAAGAATTGAAGGAAATAAACCAGCAGAAATCTCTCTATATTGTCCAATTTCTTGCCCTGTGTGGTCTAGAGACGGAGTACACTCCATTCCTACACATGACAAAGAACTGGAGGAAATAAACCAGCAGAAATCTCTCTATAGTGTCCAATTTCTTGCCCTGTGTGGTCTAGAGAAAAGATTTCTTTGGAATCACCTTTATCTTTATTGTTTTGGTTTGGTTTTTTTTTAATCACTGTTGCCCCCCATTTTTTTTAAAGTACCATTTCTTGTACTGTAATAGAGAAAAGATTTCTTTGGGATCACCTTTATCTTTATTGTTTTGGGTTTTTTTTAATCACTCTTGCCCCCCATTTTTTTTTAAAGTACCATTTCTTGTACTGTAAGACTGACTCAAAGAATAGACCTTTTTTGTTGTTTTTTAAATGGAAGACTTATCAGGTTGTCTAATCTATTTCCCTGCCAAAGCAAGACTATTCCTGACAATATTAGCACATTGCCTATTCTTGTTTTAACTCTGCTAGGGCACAGAGCCTCAGATATACACCCCCTCTGCACATCTACAACAGTGTTAATAGCTCTAGTAGGGAATATGCCAAGAACCACACTTACAGTGAACCACTCAGTACCATTCCTGAGGGACCAGCTCTGTTCAAAGCCCCCCTGGACTGATAAATGAATCTGATTCATTACTTCTACAGCTTTTTAAAAAAAAAATCCATTTAAACAAGCATAGTTACCTAAGAAATCTTTATAGCATCATGCCTCCATTTGCACTGCAGTTACTGAAAAGGAATGGTGGCTGTGGTACCTGGCTACAACCCGAGCCACATCTTCCAATCTTAGCATCTGAAGCCTCAGCATTTCCAAACACAACTCTTTCTCCGTGTCTTTAAGACATTTCACTCTGCCACAAGTTAGACTTTTTCATACAGTTCCAGCATTTGATACAGCCACTTTCAGTCATTTACCTTAATATGTTATTATACCTCTTTGAGGTATAACACTGATGCTGTGCCCATTTAAAGACTGAGAAACGGCATCAGGAGAGGCTAAAATACAGACCCACAGAGACATCAACTCATGGGCATTTAACACTTCAGTATGTCTCTGAATAGGATCTCAAGTGACCTACCCACGATCACAGAGGAAAAACAAAGTAAAATCTTTCCTATCAGATTAGGAGGACTAAAGGAATGCCTGCTTTAGTTCAAAAAATAATTTAAAATAACTGTCAAATAACTCAGTATGTAAAAACTACTTGTACTATAGAAAATATTTTGGAAATACAATGGGTTTATGCTTTTATGCACCTGTAGATTAGCGCTTCCATGATGATATAGACTGTGTTATTGAAAACCTCAATATAAATGTTGGCTATGAGATTGCAGGGCACATGCCCTACGTAAACTGCTACGCAATAGTTCGCTGCAATAATTATGCCAGTTATTATATTTACAATGACATTTCCCTGGGAGACTGGAAATGCAACATTCCAACTAAAGGCTAAACAATTAATTCATTTTTTGAGGGTGGACAAAACAAACCAGTGCATTCTGGATTAAGATGACTGAGGGCACACTCCAGCAGGGCACCAACACAAAGCCCATCTGCTTATACAAAAGTAAATTCAAGATGGATTCGAACGCAGCAAACCCAGTGCTTTAGCAATAAACTGTAGCAAAAAGTGGCAGAACTTTTGCTAAACTTTCTTCAAACAGTTTTCACTCAGTTAAGATGTTTTGTTTTTCACAGAACGGCAATTTTTTTTTATTCTAGAGACCGAGAGAAGTACATTGCAAATATACAGTAGTGGTACATAAACCAGTGCTGAAATACCAGAGGATTTTTATAAGCAACGCTTAAAAGTAGGCCAAGTTTTACAAAAACCCACAATACCAAACCCAAGAACAGTTTCAGGTGGTGATACAATGTCCTGTTATCTTTTTTTATTATTTTCTGATACTGCTGAAGATCAGGCCACTTAATGAAAAAGTAGGAAGTCAAAGCTTCTGTAATTGGTAAATTTATAGAGCTAAATAAGAAGCCAGCCTTTCATTAATTAACCTTGCCCTCAAGCCAAAGGGTTTCTAATAAGCCACCTCCACCAGTAACTGTTCAGCCCAGATATGAAGACTTCAACTGAGAAACTGTAAATCAAAGCTGCTTTACTGCACTCGATATAAAGGAAAATCGTCAGTTTAAAAATTTTTCATCTATGGCCATTCTTTAGCCATAAATTTGAAAGCACGTTGTATTGTAACTCCCTGGGGTTTCTGCACTTGTTGGCCAATTTTGTATTAAATCTGCTTGAACGTCTGGGCAAGTATCTGTTTTCTCAACCAGAAAACAGAAAACCAATTGTATTTTTATTAATTATAATCAGATCATTATCTTGTTAGACTAGAAAAGACTTATTATTCCAGGAAACCTTATTCTGAGAGGTGTGCTAAAAGGATTAGTTGAGTAGAGCAAGACTATCCCAAGGAGTTTTACCTGAGCAACTTTTGCAATACTGGCTCTCCAGCATGGTACATGGATTTCAATTTTTAAAATACCAGACTTCCACACAGACTATTATCTGGATAACAAGAACCAATAATTTCCTCTTTCCTCCCTTCTTCTTAAGGAATTAAGTAGTGGTGTAAAATGTTTTCCACCTATCCTCTTCCAAGGAGGACTAAACAGTGACTATTTTAACATACTGCTCTGAAAAATGGATAAGTTAAACACCATCAAATAGAAGTGAAGACAAGTGCTGCAGAAAAAGCTCTTTTATTTATAGATCTTCCTGCTTCCTCACCTTTGCTAGATGCTTCTGCTATATCCACCACCCTTCCTACACACTGTCTCCCACATAAAATTGCTCATTTTATGCTCGTAGGCATTCTTCCGTTGCACCGCTCACTGAAATCAACTTCCTTCTTTGCAGAATTTGACTCAAAGACTCCTGTGAAAGTTTCACCACTGCCAGCATGTGTAGATTCTCTTTGTGTGATCTCTGTTTTTTTCTATTGTGTCTCATCTCTCTCTAGGAAACTAAATACCCCTACCTACATTTTGAATTTGACAGCTATCTGCCATTCCAACCCTAAAAATCAGTTTGATGTTTGTGGGAGAAGTTTTCTACAGACAAAGAAATAAGGAATTCAATGCTATAATTTAAGGACACAGGATCTAATCTGTAATTAATAACCAAAACTTCTCAAGCAAAAAGCCAAAAACCAAAACAAAGAAGGATTAAGAGATTTGATGTTGAGATTTAGGTTCATCTAAATATCTGGTAGCACACTTACCTTCCAAAGAGCTGGGCTTGCTTTTGAGGACAGGAGGTAAAGAACACGTGTCTATTGGCTATGTATGAATACCAGGTGCTCTTACCACATTGTTGTCCGTGTTTCTACCTATAAATCCCTTGTTTACAGAAAGAAAATAGCACCATAGTTTACAGAATCTAAAATAGGCATACAATGTGCAAAGGCTTGTCTTGAATCTAAGCCTTCATATCTAGGCTGATATATATATGTGTGTGTGTATGTGTGTGTGTACCTATATATATATCTCTCTCTCAAAATAGCCCTGATAGCTATTACTCTTGTAGCAGTCTGATGAAAGAAAACCTACACATCATTGTCCATTGGTGATCTGGGTGTTATATTTGCAATATAACTCAGGAAAAAGCAGACTTTCCTATCAAGGAATTTTTGAAGCATACAGGGGAAGAAGCAGACTGCATAACATAACTGTATGTTTTTATAAGTTGCTGTTTGAATATCCTTACCAAGGCAGTCATCATCATATATAAAAGACATGTGAGAAGGGGGTAGGGGGGGGAAAAGGCTCTTGCTTTTGGTAGACATACGGTATTTCTGTAGCTCTCAGCCTTGCCTGTCTTGTGAGAAAGTCCTACAAAGCTTTAATCTCTATCACACTCTATTCAAGTGTTATTTTAAAATCAAGTAAAATTAATTTCAGTTTAAAAAAAACTATTCTTGGCTATTCTCAACCTTAAGCATGAAATCATTCATTTTCTAAGTTAGTAAAAAGACAAACAAAAACCACCACTTCTGCAAATATTGTTTTCTACATGACTTTACCATAAGTGATCCAGCAGCACAAAAGCAGAATTTTGCAACTGAAGATGAAATATTTCCTATCAACAGACAGACAGTTGCAGTTGTTAACATCAGGAACACCAGATTAGGGCTTTACTGCAGGATAAAGTAGCACAGAACTTTTCACTACCTGCACTAAGTCAAATTCTGGTCTCAGTTACAGCAGCACTATTTTGTTTCTTATGATGCTCTGTTTTAAGTTAAAGAGTTTGGCACAATCTGTGACAGCATCCCTTTATATCAACAGCCACCTGGGGTCTAAACTCCGCAAAATAAAATCAATGATCAGCTGAGATGATGCCATCAGCACCAGCAGCGCATCCCACCCTGCTCCGTGTACCATACCCCAGACCTCCTTTCACAGGGTAAGAAGGCATTTTATCAAAACCAGTTCAAAGCACTTTCTAGCCCAAACTTGTTCCTACTAACTAAAAAAGCTGAATTAAAAGATAATTAAGCCTGTAAATCCCCTTTACATCCCATCTTGCCATCAGATCACGGTAAAAGGGGAAGAAAGAAAACAAGTTATCTTAATTTAAACAAAAAACCCCACACCCCATTCCCTAGATCACTCAAAGCACGGCTCCTCAGGGCAGCGCGCAATTTGAAGTCAGTTTAAACTCCCGCCAGTGCCTGTGGCCAGGCAGAGC
>NW_010207887.1:46116-50192 GCF_000695765.1 Mesitornis unicolor
GAAATGCACTTCACCACAGATGGCAGCTTATAAATCAAGAAGCATTAGAGTAGAAGTTAAAAAGAAATTTTAAAAAATCTCTAGATTAAGAATTACGTTCCCCTAGAGGTTTACAGAACAGTATTATGGCTGTTTAAAAAGGCTTCAGATACATTCTGCTGCATAGGACATCTGTATTTCAGGTTCATCAGCTTAAGCACAGTTGCACACGTAATTTAAGATGCCTTTTGATCATGCAATTTCTCCTGGCATACCTTGTTGACTTTAGACTTAAAACAAACAGCCTTCACAGCTAGCAAAATAAAGCTGCAAGAGCATTTTTTATTTGTTTTGTTATTTCCAAACCTTATTCTGATTTAAAGCTGTGTCCAAGCCAGTATCAGAAACAAGTCTTTAAGAACCATTGTTATCTCACCTTATTGGGCACATATTTACAGTATACGTAAATTGATAACAATGTTATATTTTCCTTTGTTCTAAAAATAATTTTAAATGGGCGTAGCGCTCTCACCAGTTAAAAGAGCTGGAACCAGAGACCAAAGTCCTTCCACTGTCCACAAACCAATACAGCAACCACATTCTTTGTTAGCCACCCGTGAACGACCTTAAATTGGGGAATAGGTAGGACTGGGGAGGCCATTTCCTTTCTCTGTTCAGTTCTCAGCCAGCTGAGATTTCCAGTAAAGTACCAAGTAGCCCCAGGTGTTAACCTCACAGGGAACTTTTTTCTTTACCCGAAGTACAAAAAGGCTCAGAAGACGTTATGTTTATTTTTACATATCCTACTTGAAATAATCATGTGGCAATTTTTGTTCACTACCAATTGAGATCACATAAAAGAGGATATCCTCTGATCTAAATTTCCCAGAGCAGGGGCTGCTTGCTTTATTTATTTATTTATTGTCTATTTTGATACCTGCAATAGCAAGAATTTATCTGTTATTTATTAGTCTAGGGGTGGGAGGTTAATAAGTCCGAGAACTTCACAAATAGGGCCGATCATGATTTACTGGACTTTCAACAACCGCAACACAACTGGAGTCACAGGTGAGCCCCTTCAACTCTTAGAGGAGCAGGTCAAGTTTTATCACAACCCCCTTCTAACTGTCAGAAAATCAGCTTTTAAAGAGAAAGCCTGCTGCAGCTATTTACAAAACTTACCAAGCAAAGAGAAGGCAAAGCTAGACAACATGTTTTGTTAAATCCATTATCCCTTCCAGAATATTTCAAATAAGGAACACTACAGCTTTCAAACAGAATTTGCGCAGAGACCCTCTAAACTCAGGGGACCACTCTATGTGCATAAAGCAGCCTTTGCCTGCAAGCTGCTGATTGTCTCTCTATATTTCTCCAGCTTTATTCAATTTTCCTCCTTCCAGCCTTGAGTGCTTTTCCTGGACCAGCACAGCAATTCCTATTGTTCGCGTCCATCTGAATCTTCTCTAACACTTTTAGGTGCCTCGCGAGGTACTGGCTTGTGGGCAATTTCTTATCCAAAGTATCAAAAAAATTGCCAGATATTTTCAAACTTAATTCATGTCAAGAAATTTCCAATAGCAACATTTTATAGGCTATAAATCAGGGAACACAAACTGACGAGGGACTGTCAAACACAATTCCTAACGAATGTATGAACAGCACCACTAGCGTAAGCTGAGAAGGAAAAGCGAAACAAGAGGGTTTTGTATTAAACCAGCAAAACGTACTCAGGCCTCTGAGTAAGACAACAGCTGCAACTACTCTGGCAAGATACACACGATCAGAATGAAATTATGCAGCTTAATTTTCAAAGCTAAATCAATACAGCAGTTGCAGCAGGGTTGTTTAGTGCAGAAAACAAGAAATACATGTCAATGCACACGGAAGAGTAACAAAATAAAGCAGGGGCTGCTTTGTGAATTAGTTACTTTACTCTGCAGTTATATTTATTCTTTTAAGTTTATTCTACTAAGTCTAAGGCTCTACAGTCTCATAAACGTGTAAATTAATCTAGTAACCATACTTGGGGAAGTACAGCACTACCATGGTTTACAAACCCATTAATTCCAATTTCTAATTGAAGTTACTGGAATTGCCACTCAGGCACTAACATTAGTTAGAATAATCCTCAACCTGTTTCATCAGGTATCTTTGAGCCTCATGGAGTTTTTCTGGAGGTCATTTAGCTGTCAGGTCCCTTCTGGAGCTGTTCCACCTTTTACAGTTCTTATTCCCCAGGCCATATGGTTGGGTTTGTTTCTTAACTCTTGCTCTCTTTCCTCACTATTCAGCTGGTTAGACACTTAAAAACACCTTGTCTTTCAACAGACAAGTCTCCTTTTTGCTGCACACCACAGGTCCCTCTGTTTCATTTCATTGAGGTTTTATACTAGTGCATCTCCGTTATTTAAATGAGTTATATATGCATCATGCTTGCATACCAGAGCAGACATGTAAAATGAATTAAGGTCTGAATTCACAGCACAGCTGAGTTTTCCAACAGCCAGCAAACCCCATAAAAGGCTGGCCTCCTGTTTATCATTTCTTCGCTCCATCCGCAGCCATATGACCTCTTTGTTTTTCCCTGCACGAGCACTGGGGCTGTTCTAACTTCATGAGCCAGTTCAGGGAGCAAATCCCTTTGGGGGACAGAATAAATACTGCCTTAGCTTCTTTCAGCAGCAGACACACTACATCTACTTCGTTATGCTGCAAAAGAAGAGTTTGAGTGTGTAACTTAAGAGAAAGAAGTTTTGTTTTGAAGGAGCCATGTGCACAAACTGCTTTCTCTCTGCTGGAGAACTGCCAAGGGAGCTCTGGCCTTCAAGCATCAAGGACAAACGTCAGCGCCATCTCCCAAAGGCACAAGCACACAACTGGCATTGCTGGGGGAGAATAACTACAGTTCTTTAAACTACACCACGACACCCAAACCTTGGGCTGCTCTGGACTCTTTGGAGGCTAAAGGATTAGACTCAACAACTCTGAGGCTGCGTGACAGTGACAGAAAATTCTCCAGGCTACCATTACCTCCACAGATGTGTATGCTGTGACCCTTCCCCAAACATACCCTTTGAACAGCAGAGAACTCCCCTAGCACTTATTATCTGCACTTGAGCTGGAATAGGATTTGCTATGGAGCCTTTATACAATTCTGGTCCTTTCACCTGGGCTAAAAAACTAGAGCAGAAAGTGAATATACGACCCTTTTTGGTTTGGTAACAGGGAAACACTCATTTTGCATTCCTTACTTAACCAAGGTAAAGTAGAACCAAAAAAGAAAATCACTCAAGAAATTGAAAGTGCCATTTCAAGCATGGCTTGAAGCAAACTAAGCCTGCACTGCCACCGAAAGGGACAGTCCTGCTCTCCCTGCCACCTCCTATGCTGGCATCAGCTGGCTGCTGCCTGCTGTTTTCAATCAGATAAGGAGGCAAATGCCAGAAATGGAGAGACACAGTCTGAGTGCACACAGCCAAGCAGCGACACAGAGCAGGATCGTCCCTGTAGCAGCACACAGCTTTACCCCACTCTAAACCCTTTATGAAAAACTTATAAACTAAATAAAATGTATTCCAGTTATATAGTATCCCTTAAACATTTTTTTCCAAGCCTCCTACAAGCCTCTCCAGGGCATTATCTCATATTTAACATCACCTGTATTTCTTACCTTTAAGGCATTTCCAGAACATCCACACTGTCACATTGCTCTCCTTTGCCTGTTATCGCAACTTCTATTTTTAGGCTTTTTCTGCATTAATTAACAGCACAGCACCAGAAACTTGCCAACTTAGTACCTCTCTAACTCCTAGCATACAAATTTCGCCCTACAGCCTCCCACCGACCCACAGAAGCGGCCAAAACACCGAGTTTGGGGTGACCTACGCAGGCCCGAGCACTGCTTGTCTGCACGACCGCCCTTTGAAGAGTTAAACCCCTGAGGCAGGCAGGCAGCCTTCACCTGCACTGCCCAGACCATGTCGTACTTGTGTCCTGTGTCGCGATAAAACACCTACATTCGCTCTCCAGCCTCGCTCGGCCATGGCTGAGAAACCCTCAGCTGAGGGAACCGGACGCCGGGACAGGAGCTGGTGCCC
>NW_010207888.1:0-36241 GCF_000695765.1 Mesitornis unicolor
GTCCTGGTTTGAACTAAATAGAACTAATTCTAATTACTTTATTTGGGGAGAATTTATTGAAATTTGTCCTTTTAATTAAACATACAAAATAGAGATGTTATTTACCCTATTGCCCTACTTGTTTTGTAGCAAGGTACATGTCCGTGCTAGGATGCCAAGCTTACCAGTTTTTTTTATCTTGTTAACTGGAAACTTGTCTTTTTATATTAACTTAAAGTTGTACCACATGTTACCTTAAGAAGGAATAGCCTTTTCTTCAAAACACAAAGTTATATTTTAAGCCAGATTTACACTATTGAGAGTACAGCTGGAGAATATGCTGCTGTCGTTTTGATGGCGCTGAAACACACAGGGATCTTGAAGAGGGTAAATGCTCCATTACATCTTGGGTTGTTGGAAAAGTCAAATTCAGGCACTGAGCTTGCTCTTGGATGAGATGCGTAACGCGTATTTATTCTTATCAGTTATTCTTGTTGAATTTCATCTTTAGTAGGGGATGAAGCTTTCACATCACAGTAGTTAAAATCATGTCCATAAACTAGGTCCTTCTGAGAGATTTCATCGAAGCACGTCTCACAAACTGTGACAGTGCTCTGCACGTTGTTCTTCTGCAGAGATTTATGTAAGAGTTCTCTCATTCTCCTGTTTTCTTTGGATGTGGATTCCCAAACGACTTCAAGTTCCCCTTCCACTTTCCTAGGAAAAAAAATTAAGATAAATTCCAATCTTAAAAACACTTTTCAGCAGCACATGGATAAGTAAATTACAAACTGCATGTATTAACATGCTTGAAATTATCTGACTGCAATTTGTTCCTATTTGGTTTTTAAAAATGCTCAATAAATTTAATGCTACAGAGGGTATGATCAGAAAAAGAGATTATGGACCCATGTAATAAGTTGGATTAAGTCCACACAAAAGAGCAGTGTGTGTGAGATCCCAATATTGTGACTGCCACTGTCCACTGAACTGGGATCTGTGGTGGCTGCAGCTGTTCCCTGAAGCGGTACATCTGTAGCACAAGCCCCTTCTGCTGGATGCCAAGAGTTGTGCATCTCTGCTTGGAGGCTAAAAGTGTCTGATCAGTGTCAGACTGTGCGTAGCTAATGCTGCTTTGGGGAGGTCAAGCAGAGGTGGTGTGCATTTTTTTTGGGGGGAGGGAGTTGTGGGGAGGCAAAGATAGTGGAAGACAGTCCTAAAGGTATTATAACATTATAGGCTGATTTCTCTGACTGCCCAAGCATAAATGAATGAATTATTTAATGTTTTTCTCAAGAAAAAGGTTATTTTTTTTCAAACGTGGCATCTAACATCGTTTAATAATGCAGTGTATTCCAGCCACAGACTTTTTAGTAAGTTATATTTACTCAAGGTTAAGCTCTTGGGCTTCCTCTGACTCACTTCTAGTAGATGTCTAGGATATATCTAGTATCTTGCAGGTTACAAAATAGTAAGGAAATCACAATAATTTAAGGAGAAAGCAACGCTGCTGCATGGAAAATGAGCATGGAGATCCTAACGCTGTAGACACATGGGCACTTCAAGCCACCACCTGAGGCAAATATGTTGAGATTAAAAGCTGTCAGGCTACATTTCTGGTGAAAGGTCTATACTAGAAAATACATAATTGGTACTTCTTACAGGGCCCTTTGTGATCAGTAACACTAAGAATGGAGTGGAAAAAAGTGCCCCAGACAGAGTAATTAGCTAAGTTTGTGTTTCACCTTATGACTGGATACATAGATGGAAGATGAAAATAAACCTTACTGAGAAGGTCTTAAGATTACCCTTGTAATTGCTTGGAATGAACTGGTGGTGGTGGAGATCATTGACCATTAAGAATGGAATTAAAGCAAAAGGTGGTAAGCAGTACAGTTGCTAAGAGCAGCCTAAGACTCTGCCAAGAACATGAAAAGCCACATTTATTGAGTCGGACATTCCCATTTCTGCCAAGTCTCTAAAAAGCTACTGAGAAGCAATCTCTCATTTTTGAAACACCAAAACGGTAGATGGCTTTGTTCTCACAAAGTGCATTTCTCCCTGAGCTAGCGGTAAGGGTATCTGGTACTACCAGTTACTTGGTATGTGCTTCAAAATCCTTTAGTAAGGCCATTATCATTTTCCTCAGCTTACGTTTTGGGGGATACAAGGCACAAAGAGTAAAATTACATGACTGAACTTGCCCTATCAAGCCATCCTGAGTTGCACCCATTGGCTGACTCTGGCCCTTTGTACTGTGATCTTGGAACATTTTCATTATCTTGTTTTATTTTTAAATGAACTTTTGTGCCTTCATAGGGACGAGCTCCTGTTCTGTTGCTACTTCTCCCCAACTGGAGGCTGTGTGCAGTGTGCACAGCACTCGCGTTCTACTATTAATATACAAGAGTTTAATGTGGTTTACCCTTATTGTAGTGTACATTACCCAGGCTCTGTTTCATCTGCTAATTTCTAAAACCAAGACTTTTTTAATAAGATTGTTTCTTTATTGATGTGTGTATGAGCTTAAGGCAGAGAAAGTTTGAAGAAGATGCAACTAAACATCAGTGAATTCTGAATTGCAGTGTAATGCTGTCAGTGTGCCTGACAAATGGGATGCTCGTTTTCAGTCCACACGTTCAGTTCAATGGCAGCTGCATCTATTTGAGAAAAAATTAGTTCAGAGAGACTAGGTTTAAAATTACCCACAGAATTAAAATTACTTAGGTAGCAAGGAAACAGATGCCTTTAGAGGTAGTGGTGTATCTGAACTCTTCTTGGAGGATTAATTTTTAAACAGAGCTGAGGGATGCAGAATTGGGAAGTGCTTGCTGACTGTGCTTTGGAATGAGCAGTCAAAGCCTGTTGTTGTCAAGAAGCGTGTTGCAGATGCTGCTAGCTTTGCACACAGTATTCTGCAGTCATAGGGAAGTCTTCGGTGTGGCAGAATGCACTGCTTTTGTAGTTCAGCTGTTTCATGTGAGCATCCAGGAAGTAGCAGTTACCACTCAACTGCAGTTAGACAACAGGTTTTTGTCTCTGTGGGTAGGTGGGTTCTTTTGTGTTTTAAAATTCTGACCCGATCAAAATGCAGAATACATTCAGCAGAATGGATTGGGGAAGGGACATCTTTATTTATGCTAGTCACAATAGCTATCCCTACGGTCTTAGGAACTTGGCTTCCATAGCAGCTTGGCTACCATACCTGCTGATGGTCTATACTTTTTTCTCAACTCCCAAATTTCCTTGGTCCTACTTTACTGGGCAATGGCTCTCACTGCCCTTATCACAGAATCTTAGGAGTTGGAAGGGACCTCAAAAGATCATCCAGTCCAACCCCCCTGCCAAAGCAGGATCACCTAAACTAGGTTGCAGAGGAACACATCCAGGTGGGTTTTGAATGTCTCCAGAGAAGGAGACTCCACAACCTCTCTGGGCAGCCTGGGCCATGCTCTGTCACCCTTACAGTAAAAAAGTTCTTCCTCATATTCAGATTGAACCTCCTATGCTCCAGCTTGCACCCATTGCCCCTTGTCCTGTCATTGGCTGTTGCTGAGAAGAGCCTGGCTCCTTCCTCCTGACACTCGCCCTTTACAAATTTATAACCATGAATGAGGTCAGCCCTCAGTCTCCTCCAAGCTAAAGAGGCCCAGCTCCCTCAGCCGCTCCTCATAAGGGAGATGCTCCACTCCCTCAATCATCTTTTACATTTTTTTGGATCTCACCATAAATTCCCTCAAATTCTGCAGAGCATTGGTGTCCTTGACCATGACTACACAGATGACAGCCTAACAGGTAACCCTTGCTATTCCATTGTGCCCACAGCAGCTGCTTCACCTCTTCAAACACAGGTCTCTGTCACTTGGCATTTAAAACTAGATGTGTATTCAGAAGTAAATGTGTGCTGTTTCCAGGTGTCTTTAGGCAAAAAAGCATTAAGTTTGTTTCTCGTAAATGTAGGTTGTTGTTACTTAAAGGAGTAGAAATAGAAATTCCATTCAACCCCCAACTAAGCCAAAATGTAAGGTCTTACAATCTTGTTGAGAATAAGCAAAATGCCAGTGCTGTACTGGTGTTTGAGAATGAAAAACTTAACAGAAGGAGGTCTGAAAGCAGATTCTTCTTTACAAAAGGCAGAGCTTTCTGCCCTCACTGAACTAAATTAATTCAGCCTTAATCTCTGAAAATCTTACTTTGGCTACTGGCCCAAGAATTATTTTCTATCTGTCGTGTAATAGTTTATTTCAATTGTTGATCTTTGTGATAATGACTATTTTTATCATGGTTACAATTTTATATGTAACCTTACTGTAAGGCAGCTCCTCTCCCTTGCCTATGCATGGCTACAAAGTTGTTTCATTTTTGGGGTTAACTTAATATTCACTTAACATTCAAAATACAGCAGCTGTGACTATCTCAAAGTGCTGTTCATCTGCAGAAGATTTATAAAATACCTTGTGACCTAGAAAACCTGCAAATGTAAGCATCGTGCAAAACGAGGATTGAGGCATTTATGAACCTGGTTTTCTGCCCTGGCACCACATTAACAACTTTGTTTATAACTGAAACAGGCAATGTATTTCATTTAAGGAAAGTTACGTGATGATGATTCATGAGATTACTCTGTAAAACAGTAAAAATGTCATTATGATTATCAGCTGCCTGAGGAACAGAAAACAACACTGCTTTCTTGTCAGCTGCTTTAGGGAAAAAGGGTTGTTGGGAATTCCAATATTCTCCAGCAAAGGCTGTAATTACTGAGAAGGCTCTATAGGACAGCTTCTAGGAATGCAAAATTTGCATATCTTTAGCCACTTTAAAATATTTTATTTATCAAAAGAACAATTATATCTTTATGCATTTCTTTTTGAAACCTAAGTGGAAAAATTCTGTTCCCTTAGACGCAATAGGTAAGTAGTGCAATCCTGATTTTTGTTATTAGGGGAAAGATTATGCAGGAGGGGAAGAAAATTTCAAAGGCAAGTCACCTTTGTTATATATTATGAAACCTATGTTAGTTTGGATGTAGACTTATTACGAATAGAATGATGAGCAAAGAAACAGAAACGAGGAAGCACCTGAGTATGGCTACTGTGTCTAAACAAACTTCACGTTTAAATGTGCTGTGGTCTGCAGGAGCTCTCCCTCGGGGCACGTCAGTAGTTGGTACCATGTAATGGGTCAAGGTAAGAAGGTCCTGACCTGCGATCAGTCAGGTTTGATGTAGTCCTATTCACATTAAGGTGGGGCTTTTTATCTCTGATACAGTGTCTTGCTGAAAGAACTGTGCTGAACCTGAAGTGGTATCTTCCCTTGTTTCACAAGAAACCTTACCACCACCAATAGGTATGGTCAACTTTCATGATAAAGAATTTCATGGCAGTAGCTATGTCAAACTCGATATAATTTCCTAATTCACTATTATAAAGCTAAATGCAAGAGGAAAAGCAGTTGTATGAAAAAGTTTTCTCCCTTCACCTACTTAAGAGTGCTTTTGATTAGACTAACTGGTTAGTGCCTTTAAAGTAGCTTAATTTGTTTTACAGTCTTCCTAAAAGAAACTGGAACTTAATTTAAATACAAGATCGCCTATCCAGGTAGTCAGTTATCAATGGAAAATAGTGAATGATGAGATGAACCAAAATAGAACTTGAAAGGTAAACACAGAAATTACTTATTACTTTAAGAACTGTGTTCATTATTACAGTCTAAATGCTTAAAGCTTAACTACCACCTGAAAAAGACAGCTACCAGTTACACTATTCATTAATGTTGGAGACTGCAGAAATGCAAGACATCTCTTTGTGAGTTTCATCTTCTGCTTGTTTCCAGAAATCATTTTTCTTCACCATCACACTGTTAAATAGACTACTATGCTGAAGTTCCAGGTGTGGATCTTGCTTCTGAAAAGTTAGTTGTGATTTTCTGTGCTTACTGAAGGCAAGATAAGTCCATTCAGACTAAAGATGACAAAATTATTTAGCATAACTTCTGTATGGAAAGTGTAATTAATGTGTTACATTATCTCATTTACACATTTACTTTTGGGCTAGAAAGGCAAATTTCGGATGATTCATATTATGTGACTTTGAACTATGCTCTATTCTACACTGAAAAAAACCCCTTTATTTAACTAGCTGTTCTCTACTATAAAAAACTAATGAGCCCAGAGATATGAAAGACACTTAATTAGTTAAAAATCCTAAATAACTATTTCCATAGAAATGTGGAATAGTCAAAATACTGTTTTCTCAAGCAAATTTTAGAGATTAGTGGAATGTTTATTGTGCAATACCTAGCTGCTCCACCTGTTTAGTAGTACTGTATAAGGTAACTGAGAGGAACTGTGCTGACATAATGTACATGATACCAAGCCCCGTTTTTCTATTATCTTTAAACCTATTATTTCACAGTGGCAGAGATAACTTGCAAAATGACCGCCTAATTACATCTCTTCAGTTGTAAAAAGCTTTTCTTGTATGCTGATAACAAGAATGTGCTATGAAGCATTCACTACCAGAGGGGAAAATACCTTTAAAGGGCTCTATATTAAAAAGGATATTTCAACACTGATAGTCATAACCTTCTATAAATCTGTTGAATTATCCTTTCTAATTATTGTGCATGTAGCCAGTCTATGTCACTTATTAACAGATAACAAAATACAGATGCAAAAGGAAACCCATCATATGTGTACTCATGAGGTTCCTTTAACTTCCTACTACTCTGAAGAGGGACATAGAGGAGAATCCAGCCTTTAGTAGATGTTATTAAATAGTTAACGTATATGTTGATGATTTGTGGCCCCCCCCAAATCATCAAAGACTAGGCTCAGACTGACATTCTTCTGAAGACACTCTTAAGAATAGGAGTAGTCATCCAGAATAAATTCTTCCTTGAAGGGTCTTTTTTTTGGAGCTGGGAGGGATGGAATTAAGAGGAGCATTTTCAGTATAGCGAAAACATGAGTGAGAAAAGATACCCGGAACAGACCGTGTAGGGTCTGATGAAAAGCAAGAGCTTGTGGCTCTGTGCAGTTGCCTTCCCCTGTCAGATCTGACTGGCGTGTCCTGACTCACCTCTTCTGCTGCAGCACCTTCTCAAGGCTTTCCTGTTTGTCTTGCAGCAGACGCTGGAGCTGCTTCATTTCTTGCTGGTACAGAGCAGTCTTCCCAGCAAATTCTTTCTCCTGCTCAGTCATTTTGAGACTGATATCTCCAAGCTTCCCAGCTGCTTTCTTTTTATATACCTGTAAAAGATAATAGGAAAAATGGAATTACAGGAGAAATAAGGACAACTCACTGCCAACAAAAGAATCACAGAATCACAGAACCGCTCGGTTGGAAAAGACCTCCAAGATCATCATGTCCAACTGCTCCTGTCTACCCCCTAAACCATATCCCTAAGTACCTCATCTACCCGCTCTTTAAATACATCCAGGGATGGTGACTCCACCACCTCCCTGGGCAGCCTGTTCCAGCCTCTGACGACCCTCTCAGTAAAGAACTTCCTCCTTATCTCCAACCTGAACCTCCCTTGGCACAGCTTGGTGCCCTTGTTCTATCAGTAGCTAGATATACTAACTTGCAGTCTAATCATTACATCAGTGCTCCCTTGCTTAAATGTCAGGTAGGTTGCATTATGTTGGTTTTTTATATGTATGTGTTAATTTGATGGTATTACACTTGTACTTTGTTCTGCATATAAAACTAATGTGTACAGGATGTACCATACAGTACGGTTGTCTTAAGAGTTAAAAGACTTGGCTGGAAGAAAAGGTTTGTTTTCCATGATGCAAAGCTACACTTTACAGCACATGTTGCTTAACGTGTTGCTTGTCCAGCAGTCGTATTTATCAATGCATACCTTGAATACCTAGTAATCATAATACTAAGAGGAAGAAAAGAGTGGCTTCATGTTTTAAAATATCTTGCTGCTTCACACTATAGTTCCTTCTGTTTAGTGAAGCACAAGTGATTTTTTGCTTATTGGAAATAATAACCAAGTGTATTGGTATAAAATAAAAATGAAATCTGATTTGTACAAAGTGATTTTGCATTCTAAAATAACTTTCCCATCTTCCCCATTAAATTATCTAAGCGTATGAGGAACTGAAAAACATGGCTTGTGTATTGTAACACACTTCTACATGCTGCTGCTCTTGACAAAACCAACAGGTATTAGCCACTATTAGCTTTTTTCTTGTGATTACAAACAATGCTTAAACTGTTCCTGTATCTGCAGAATGTCACGTTTGATATGGGCTGTAGAACAGTTTGAGGATAAAAGCACCTCTTTCAATAAAACTGCAAACTGTTTGGTGAAGCTTTGAAAATACTGCTATTTATGTCTTGCAAATACAACGTTTTATCTAAGGCGTTAACCGCTAAGGTTTTATCTTCATCTCAATCGAAGCAGAAGGAGGATGCCTTTTGGAGGAAGGGGAGAAAAAAAGGCATTTTTAGGTACGTGCTGCAAGCTATATTAATCGTTCCACAAACTGTTTCCTTTTTTACCTTTTGTAAAATATGTAATCTTGGAGTTTCATTTTCTGGAGGTAACAGGATAATGATAAATAACAGTATTTACCTAGCGTGTTAGTCATTCAGTATTTAAGGCTGACTTCCGTGTGGTTTTTTTTCATTAGCTTTTCCCTCTTACTTTTAAGAAGATAATCAGAAGCCTGCAAATTAACCAGTCACATCAGTCAGCTTTTTAGATCCCCAGAGAAGTCTTCACAATGCTATGTAATGCTATGGGAGGATAAACCCTCCCAGAGGGTTGCTTAGAGCTCACCTAGAGGCAGTGCAGAGCACAGGAAACCGGCTGAATTTTCACTGCTGTCACTAAATGCCTCCTCCAGCTCTGGACCCAGAACATGAAATTTGCTCCTTAGGGCAGGTGCTTATAATGATTTCAGAGAACTAGAGAGAACTTCCTCTCTCTTTTAACACATAAAAGACTGATAAGGCAACAGCCAATGGTACTGTTGAAATCCATCTTTTATCTAGTGATCGTTGACCATCCAGCTAGTGGCAGGTCTGTTTTAAGCTGCCCTCTGCCTGAGGTGGCTCAAGCCTGTGGCTCCTCCATACCCACAGCTGCCCCTGTTGGCACCTGCTCGTCATTTGCTAACTGACGCTGTGTCACATGTGCAGAACGGTTGCAAAATCAGTGGGGCACAAAGGGCAAAAGTGACCCATTTTCTGACCTAATGATTACGATGTGTAATGAGATATGAGGGATACATAAATTCAAAACTGGAGATTTCTGGATAGAGAACCAACAAAAGATTATTTCTACAAACGCAGGCTACTGGCCATGACAAATGTTGAGGCAACAAAGCTATTTTCTGTCAATCATGTATTGGTTTTCTCCTATCCTTTACCAGTAAAAACTGAGTCAAAGAACCATATAAAACAAACTGTCTCCATAAAAGAAGTGTCATAATTCTAATCCTGACAGAATAGCCCTGTAATGGGAAGCTGGATGAAATTTTTACTGGGTGCTATGGAACATTGGCAGTTGTCTCCCATGCCAACTAAAAACTTTTCAAATATATTAAGATCATAGACAGTTATCTTCAGGACTGTGGAAAAAGTCATATATTGGGGGGTGGGAGGGGAAGTCCCTTTTTAGTAGTAGAGAAGGACAACATTTACACCTTTAACCTTACCAGTAGAATTGGATGTGACAGATGAAGAGTGACAGCCTATACATTCAGAAGTTTTAGTGAAAGAATGTGTTTTGTCTGACAGTACTGTGGTGTTAACAGAAAACATATTTCCTTACAAACACCAGATTTCTGGTCTGTTAAGGGTTTGTTTCTGTTTCTTAAAACCTCTATACTGAGACTCTCTGAAAAGGATGCAGGCAAAAAGCAGAAACTTTTCAATTCAAAAGCCAACAAAATGAAGAAAATGTTTGGCTGTAGTTGTGATACTATGTGCCACAGTAAATAAGCTTCCTTATTTGCAGATTGATGTTGGCACATAAACGAAGGGTAAATAGTTGGGAAATCAATTAAAAAGGGAAAAGCTGTTTATGCTGGAGAAGCTTTAAAACTGTGTCCAAAGGTAGGAGCTAGTTGTGTGTACATAGCCTGCTTTGACAAAAAAAAGTAATCTAGTATTAGAGAACCAGAACTGACTTTGTTTTAGACACAAGATAAAATTGACAAAAGGAAATTGAAATTTCTATTACTTGAGGCTTACTTTGTTCATGAGCACCATGAACATAAAACACTTTGCAAACTGACCTAATAGTGTGAAATAAATTTAATGCTGGAATTACCTTAAAATTTAATAGCTCACTGGAGGAATCAGTTTATGCAGGATATCTCCTTACTCTTATCTTACTCTATTCTTTAACCTATTCATCTTTAACCTATTTATATCTTAATTCTCTTCTTCTACCCTAAAGAGGGGTATAATGAAGTATTCTATTTGTAGGCCAGCCTGTTTGGTAAAGTTGCATGAAAGTGAGGGGAGTTACAGTGGAAGATGCTAGATATCTTCAGTATAAAGTCTCTTTCTACTTATTTTTACTAAAACCTTAAAATTAACAATTATTAGCAAATAGAGATCAGAATCCATTAAACAACTTGTTATAATACAAGTTCTTTTTGACAGTGTGTTTAACTTAAATATGAATTACACTTGCACTGAAGAAGAGGAAAAAGGTGGCCGATGATGAACTTGAGTGCAAAATCTGTTATCAGAGATTTATGATTCACAGTCGTAAGCCCAAGATCTTGGATTGTCTTCACAGAATGTGTACTGGATGTTTGACTAAAATACTTCAGATAGGAGAAGGGTCTCCCTGCATCAGCTGTCCCTTTTGCCGCCATGAAACAGACTTGCACGAAAATGAAGTTGAAGGACTCCCCAATGATACAAACACTATGTCCAAGCTTATATTAAAAGACAAAACAGAGTGGAATTCTGACTGTCAAGAAGTCATTTTAACACCAAAAAATTTGGTTTACTTAAGTTCTTCCCATGGATCAAACTGCTTAGTAATTACAATTATGGAAGTACAAAGAGACTCCCCAAGGACTCCTAGTCCAAGTACCACCTCCAATTACTGTGGTGGCTGTGGCACTGAGTCACTATCTCTAAGTTCTCAGAGTCACCTGGACCAAGATCTCTTTTCAAAGCTATGGAAGCGTGTACCCAGAATACTGCTGTGGCTGTTTGGATTTCTTTACTTTAGTTCCCTCCCTCTTGGGATCTATTTGCTAGTGCTATATTTCTCTATTCAGAAAGAGACCCTAGGTGCTGTGTGTGTGAGTTTTGTTCCCTCCAGTCTAACCGCGTGTCTCATGTTCTGCTTTTGCCAGTGCCTCTGCCACGGAATTTGTGACTGCTCTTCACGAAGCTGATACACAGTGTTTTATCATTGGTAAGTTTTTAACTGAGCCATAAAACAACTTCATTGCAGACCTAAACTGTTATGGACTGTTAAAAATGCATATACTATGACATATATGTACTTTGTTAAAGCACAGTAACTTGTGTGAATTCTAGCAAAATGGCAACATGGTATTGTTTTATCTTCCACTGAAAAGATGGAGGTTACGATCCCCTGTTCCTTAAGTAGCAAACTGTTTTAGACTACTATCTCATTAGTCCTGAATATTATTTATGATTTAAAAAACTAAAACAACTCACGGCTTGTTTTTATCAAATACACAGTCACTGTTTTAAAAAACAGATGGAGATCAGAAATGTTCTGTGTATGACCTGTTTAAAAGAGAGTCCCATTACAAACCAGTTCAGGCTGGAGTAAAAACTTTTCTGATCTCAAAGGGAAATAAAATTGCATTAAATACCCTGCTATACAATCAGATTTTTCACAGAAGTTTTGAGTAACGAGAATAATGACAAAGCAGTTAGTAGCTCAATCTTCAAGGGACAACTAAAAATGTTTTAAGTAAGCTTTAATATTTTTCATTTTTCAGTATGCCTGGAAAAATATCTGACAAAGTATATAAAAGTGTAAAGGAACCTAAATTATTTTGAAAATTAAAATACGAAAGTAACTTTTGTTTCCTTAACAGAGTTTCTGCACAAAAATGGTTTATTTTTCTGAATGTTCAACCTATGCTGCTCCACTGCTACTTTCCGAATTTCGTATGATGGTACTGATAGCCTACAAAACATTTTGCACAGTGAAAGACTTTATATAAAGTTTGCTTACAGTAATTGCTAAATCCCAAACTAAAAATGAGTGTATATATAAAGAGAATCACTTTTAATTTGCTGCCTAACTTAAGCATACACAGTTTAAAATACAGAATAAAGCTGTGTATATAATTTATGTGGTTTTGGTTTCTATTTTACCAATAACCTGTTACGTAGCTTTAAAAGACTTTCACGGTGATTTTGTGTTTCATAACAGATCTGCCAGATCTTGATTTATTTTGAGGCTTCTCAATGAAAATTAAAAACCACAAGACTCTTGTTCATTTACTTTCTCAAAAAGAATTCACTAAAAGAACGAATTCTGGCCCAGAAGACCAGATCCACTTTTATGTGCAAAGCATAAGTGACCTGACTGCAGAGGGAACTGATCTAAAGAGATTGGAACTGCCAGCTTTGTGAACGACTCCTGTCCATAGGGTACATGCCATATGTTTCCAGGGAAGAATGGCTGATCCACCAAGCCTTGCTTCGTTTCTCCCCTCAAATAACATTTGCAGTGATGTGAAAGAAGCCCCGGAGAGTCTTCTGACACACACACACGGTACACCTGACACGTAACAGAGTTTTGGATGAGCTTGTACCTGCTGAGATACGAGGCAATGAATTCACCGTAAGGTAAACATAAGATACCTAGTTATGTCCAAAAAAGAGAAGATACAGACTTACATTGTAGGTATTCGTAAGTAACTCAAATCTGTAGGCTAAAAGCTTTTAGCTCATCATAACCTGATGATTGTATACTCTAATTCATGAGATACAAGATAAGAAATACAAATTACATCTCAGTGAAATAGCTGAAGATGGCCAAAAGCCAATGCAAAACACCCTTTTCTGAGATAAGAAATAGCGTAACACTCACATTACCAGTAGTTACAGCACCCTTTCAGAAAAATGAATGCCTTTTAAATGCAATTACCACTGGAGACAGGTTACACCTTATAAGAGGTTTATCCTGTAACTCAACATACAGGGCAGTTACCCAATTTGTTATTTCCTGAAGCAGCTGATAGTAGTTTTCCTCCAGATAATATAATCAGACTAATGAGACCTCCAACCTCTCTCATTCAACTAAATAGGAAGTATATAATCTTCAGGTAAACTGCTGTTCAAGTTTCATGGTTGTCAGAATTGTGCATGCACTGTGGAAGCCAACATGCCTCTTCCAAGTGAAGAATCCTTTTGCCTCTCCACATTGACTTGAATTTTAATCAGCAGTGTCTGAAAAATCAGTGTGTGCAACATGGCTTGTCCTGTTTGAGGAACAGAATTGCATACAGGGATTTAAAAAGCCTTGTGACTAAAAAGAAGCAAACTAAGAACCTGACAATGTATTTAGACTTACAAAACTATATTTTATATGTAAAACAAAAGAATCCCTGTAACTTTCCATAAATCACTGAAGAAAAGTACAGTTTAATAAAGCTTCTATTTAGAAAAGTGGATTATCTGCCTGGAGGTGTTTAAAAAATTAAGGTGCTTACAGCAAAGAAATAAATGATACTAGCTTTTAGCAAAGTTCAATTAATACAATAATCAAGAGGTAGATGATATTTTAAGGTGTTTTGCGACTGTTTAAGCCTTCTGCTTTACTGACAAAAATTAAGAACAAAGAAGTTTGTTAAGTAGGTTGGTCTTCCTTTTTGCTAAACAGAACAGTAATATTTAAGAACTTTATTTACAGGGTTTTTTTCTAATTTCCGTTAAGGGTTTTTAAATTGTATTTGGTTTTGCACCTAATTCACAACATGTACTGTGTGTAAATATCCTTAGTTTTATGCAAGTCTCTAACCCTTACAGTAGTCACAGATTATTAAACTGCAGAAAATCTGCATGTAAGAATACAAGCCATTGTCTTGGTAGGGGAGATATTTTCTAAATTTAGATAGACATGAATGAGGGGGGAAAATGGCTACAACTTTTATAGCTCTATTAGTATAATTAGAGAATTCTTTTATGGCAATGCTTCATGCGTTTAAGTACTTTATGAAGGGTTCCTTGGAAGTTCTAGCTAGTTTTCACCTTACTGCTCTCTTCACATCTACGATTTGGTTTATTTTCTTTGTTGCTAATTGCTGGGCTATGTTGATCCTTACAAGGAAAGTGCAGAAGGAGCTGGCCTGTTAAGATAGTGGTGTGCATTTGTGTCATTTGATGCAGGAATAGCAGCATGGATCTCGACTGGAAAAGCATGGAGACTCTGCTTTTGGGTAAACTGCACAAACTTGACAGTACAAAACAGCTTTTGAAAGTAATATATTGTATTACTTCCTATATATAGAAACAAGTATGCTAGATAGCCTCCTCTATTTTTTGAGTTTGCAATAAAAGAAATTAACTGTACCACCAAAGATGTTACAAGTTTCGAATGGATTTCAAGCTGTTCACTGTTATACTGCAGTTGCATGCTATGCGTTGTACTTGTTTAGACAGTTTAAAGATAACCTATAACATATTCTCTAATTAGGCTAGATGTTTGAACATCCTCAGTGCTTCTAAACTACCCTACAGCCATAAGAAAGTACTTGAGGATAACTGTACACTCGATGTTTTTCATTATTCCAAATCTAATTGTAACAGGCTTCAAGTTGAAGCATTAGTATAGCCTCAAAAAAGTAAGAAAAAGAATAATTGGGCTACAACACAGAGCAAAAATGGAATACAAATAAAGTGTAATTTTTACAACTAGTCATAACTCTCCAGGTAATGATGTAAATGCAATGACCTGGCAGACATGCAATGTATAAATACAATTGAAAAAGTTACTTATGAAGACCTATAATGATGATCTACTTTGCTTTTCAAAACCTCTTTCCAAAGTAATCCATAAGTCTTTCATAAAAACACAGGCACAGATTAACTACTGACTTATCTCATTAATATTTTACATAATACTAGCTTAGCAGTACTGCTTACCTTAACTTTTTCTTCCAGTCTTCCTAAGTGTAGACTGCCTTCTACTATTTTGTTGAGAACACCATGATTCTCATTTTCCAAACGTTTGGCCTGCAAACATACAGTACAGTAATTCAATATACTCATTGCTTTAGACAGGGCAGACAAAATAAATATACTGAGGAAGACAAAGCTGTTCTGTTCTGAGCTCCAATAGCCTGAAGAATCAAGATGGGAAAAGAATCCTGAAAATTATTCTAATGATGGCTAACTAATAACTTGTCAACTGACTGCAAATACTACCTCACTAACAAAATAATACCTAGAAACAGTTTTATTTTGAAAGGATCATAGCTACTAATACTGTAAACCCAACCAATTCTGCGTATTTTTTTTATAGATGTATGTATGTATGTATGTATGTATGTATGTATGTATGTATGTATGTATGTATGTGTAGGGATCCCAGGAGACTCATCCTTCCGGGTCAGATTTAGTCGTCTGCTCTCAGAAGAGCCCTTGAAACTGGAAGAGGTTCAGGCAAGGAATCTGACATGTGGCTTATGAAATGCTTCTGTCTTATGACCGTTTCCATCATTACATAAGCACTACATTCTGTTTCAGATATAAAAAGTACACAAAACAAGAACTGCATCACTGTAAACAATGAAAGAACTTAAACTATAAGAGGTTTCAACTGTTAAATCCACTAGAGGATTCAAGAGTTAAATAACTAGGTTTAAAGGTCAGCAATGTCTGACCACCTTGAACTACTCCTATCACTCCCAAGACACATCTTCTTTCACAGAAGTCAAAATTTACTAGCATTGCTGGAGTCTGTGAACTTTGTACTCAGTCAGTGACATGCTGATTTACTGTGTGGTAGCTGAATCATGCAATACAATAAAAGAATCATTTTGACAGCAGCTAACTCAAGATTACAGTTCACCATCAGTGTTGCACTATCAGAATTGTTTTAAATAAATTTGTTGCTGCTCTGTTTTACTAGATTTATCAGTAGGCTGTGACTGTTCCTGGAAACAGTAAATTTAAGACTATCCATTTATTTTTGTGGCGATACTATGGATTTTTTTTTTAATCCTCATAAAGGAAGAGGAATATAGGGTAATTTCTTAGAGTGCTGTACCCTTTCTGCTCTCCCTGATCTTCTGGATTAAGTCGCATAAAATGAATTCTAACGTTTCAATTCAGTTAGTGAATTAAAAAAGAATAAGGGTAGGGTAATAGCAGTAGCTGAACAGAGTAAATAAACCTGACATTACTGAATTTTGAGGTGAGGGGAATAATAAATTTTTTTATACATCATGCTCAGTAGTGACTCTTCATAATCATTAGGGTCTGGCTCTAATTATTTTTTATTCTTCTGTTTTCCAGGCCTTCCCATTAGACAACTTCATCAGACTACCTCACTACAAGATACCTGCAGTCTAACTTCCTGCCAAGGTAGGTTTTAAGTTCAGCAATTAACAGCAGGACCAGATTGTTCCAATTCAGCTCTACCAGGAAAACACAATAAACTGGGTATTTAAAGATTTTGCTGGTACTACACTATTTCAGTAGAAAAGTTTGTCTTTGAGTATCTCTGCCATCAGCCCAGACACAGGGAATTCTTAAAAAATAAGCAAGGCTTGTGTGCCGTTTAGTATCTAAGCCACAAAATGGAGAATTAATGGATGGCCAGTAAGTTATGTGTCACCATCATACACATGCACAAGAGTATGTGATCCAAAAGGAAGAGAGAAATTCTGTTTTGCACGACAGGACTGGCTTCTAATTGCTGGATCAATTTCTACCTGTCAAAGAAAGGCCATAGTTGACTGCATTTTGGGCTGAGCTTTTTGCACACGCATAAGACTTGATATTCTGGTGTGTATATCAGGGGGAGGTTTCAGAAGGGGAGAATTATGTCAAATACTGCACACTTGCAAAGATGGGGGTTACACTACATTGTGGTGATTAAAGTTGTCTTAAGACATCTTTCCTTCTGAAACAGGCTTTTATTGCTGAAAGTACTCTGAAGATCTACTAGGATATTATGTAGCCAAACGGCACACCTTATACGTAGGTAATTCTGTATCTCTGTGATATTTCTAATGTGGTATGCTAAATGTTTGAAAGTAGATATACGAGAGATTGAAAGATAAGAACCAGTTCCTCTAATTCCTGGGAGACATCTATTGTGCCTAGTTTCACAATCCTGAAGTCCAGTTTGCAGTGGACAAGGATTTGAGTTCACCATAGTTCCTCTTCTATAATTAGGAATTAACCACTACAGAATCTTTGTAGCCAGCCTTTGTCTAATACTTGAACAACAGAAGCAAAAGAAGCTTTTTAATTTAAAGAGTTTTGTGAAATGGTTTCCAGAGCCAATCTGAAGACAGAGTTAACTTCCATGCCAGACACTTCTGCTAAACAGAAGTTGTTCCAAAACTCTCACCCAGCCTGTCAAATTGACTGCTCACCAAAAAAGAGCAATAGCATGCACACATATCCACAGTAGAAGGTCCACACAGATCACTTCAAGGATAACAGTTTACCTTTAGATTCAGAAATGTATATTAAAAAATTTACAATTGCATGCTATTTTTAATATGATGTGTAGCTTCAACGATTTAAGCCAATCTCTAAAAATAGGTTTAAAAACTGTTTTAAACTTGATATATATCATTGCAGACACTAATGCTGATGTGAGTTAAGGCTTAATTATGTTATCTCCAGAAATTAGAGAGTTGCTTTTAACCAGTCTTCTAAAAATTCTTTTGCTGCTCCTGTCCTATTTGCAAAAGTCTATTTAAATAGCTAAATCCTGAAATGGAATTTATAGCTTTTTTTTGATAATTCAAATTAAGAATAACTTGTGCCAGTAGGATGATAATTGTGTGAAATATCAATTAAGTCATTTTAGTTATTTAAAGATAACTACCAAAAAAATAAGATGATTGCGTTCCTGAGCTATCTTCTCCACCAAACCAATAAGGTTTGTTAGATAGTGATGCGCTGCCACTTCTTTTTCCATTGCTTCCTCCAACTGCAGTGTCAAAAAACCTATTTTCTTCTTTAATCGCCTAAAAAATTAACAGAAAACGGAAAATCTTCAGATGGGGAATTAATAATGGCATTGCATAGGCAAAACAACTTGTACAATTCTCAAACAATCAAATATACTGTTCAAGACACATTGGCTCTAAATATTTACAATGCCAATAGTATAATTTCCCACTTTTCAGGGCTGTCTTTCCTTAAAAGATGTTGTGTGAATAACAGTAAAAATGATTCAAAAGAACAGTTTGTGCAATGGCTACAAGCTCATATTTAAGAAAGATAACAGTAATATTGTTTTTACTTTTTAACTGTTGTGAGCCCAACTCTGAACCACTTGGGTGCATGAGAAGGTCTGCAAATAGTGCAGGAACCTATTTTTAAGGTGAGTACACAAATGACTAATTGCTATAGCTAGCTACTAACATTAAAGATTTATTCTTAAATTGGATGTAGACATAGTAAAGTATGTAGGTAAACATATAAAGTTAAGTAAACATATAAAGTAAACATAAAAAGCTTAGCAAAGCTATTTGACAACCAGGCCTTTAGAAGTGACAAAGATCTGTTTAGGAAACATTTTTTCTGTAATAGGTAGAAATTACACACTGTGGGATGTCAGACTATTTTCACAGGTATTTTTGCTGTTATTTTTAGAAATACAAGTATTCCTATATAAGAAAATGAGAACGTGATACAACCTGTTTGTCTTTTGTGTCATTTCCATCTCAGTTTCCAGGACCTTGTTGTCAGCCATGAATTTATTTTTCTCTAAAAGCAGTTTCTTGTTTTGAGCTTGCAGTGATGCTATCTTTCCCATTAGATCTTCCACCTCACAGCACTTTTTCTCCTGCTCCTGTTGTAAACAGCTGCAAAAACGAACAGCATGTTGTGATGTATGTGATGCCTGTTCTATTTCACTAAACTAAAAAGCTAATTACAGTAAGATACTCATGTTAAAGGTATGAAAAAGATACATTGAGAATGCTTGATGTTCAGTGCTGCATCAGAGAGGTATTACAATCTCACGACATCAAATCATCAATGAAGCATAACACAAACAAAATTATTCAAATAATTCACCCTGACTGCACTTGAAATAGAATTTAAATTATAAGACTATCCCACATCATCCAAATATATTCCTTTCCTACTTTCTTTAGGAAATTACTAGCAATGCCAAATAAAAAGGTCTGAGAACTTCTTAGGAATGCACTGTACCAATAAAGAGTAACTTGCACAACCCTAAATCTTGAAAGCAAACAAATTTACAGAACATCATTAGAAAAACATTACAGAATATGCTGCATGACAGCACTTGTGCTGCTTCATGTTATTTCCATATTGTAAAGACTGGAGAAACTTAGTATTTTTAGTTTAGAATTTCAGGATCCTTCAGACATTTTCCCAAATACAGGAACAAAAGAATGAGAACGTTTTATATACAGTGTTGATAGAGGCAAATAGAATTGACAAAGATGATGCTTTTCATTCCTCCTATTTAAAAAGGTACATTTAGCAGTATGAACTCCATGGCAGAAACATTTCTACCAATGTCTGTAGATCTGGGATTTCCTTCTGTAATTTTGTCTATAAAAAGCTAGACAGTATTTTGAAATATCACAGAATCACAGAATGTTAGGAGTTAGAAGGGACCTCAAAAGATCATCCAGTCCAACCCCCCTGCCAGAGCAGGATCACCTAGACTGGGTCACACAAGAACACATCCAGGCAG
The DNA here is from genome assembly GCF_000695765.1 of Mesitornis unicolor. Classification (NCBI taxonomy): domain Eukaryota; kingdom Metazoa; phylum Chordata; class Aves; order Mesitornithiformes; family Mesitornithidae; genus Mesitornis; species Mesitornis unicolor. The sequence goes on from NW_010207888.1 coordinate 19,873, forward strand.
GTTTTGAATGTCTCCAGAGAAGGAGACTCCACAACCTCTCTGGGCAGCCTGGGCCATGCTCTGTCACCCTTACAGTAAAAAAGTTTTTCCTCATGTTCAGATTGAGCCACCCATTGCCCCTTGTCCTGTCATTGGCTGTCACTGAGAAGAGCCTGGCTCCTTCCTCCTGACACTCGCCCTTTACAAATTTATAACCATGAATGAGGTCACCCCTCAGTCTCCTCCAAGCTAAGGAGACCCAGCTCCCTCAGCCGCTCGCTCCTCATAAAGGAGATGCTCCACTCCCTCCATCATCTTTGTGGCCCTGCACTGGACTCTTTCAAGCAGTTCCCTGTCCTTCTTGACCTGAGGTGACCAGAACTGAACACAATATTCCAGATGTGATCTCACCAAGGCAGAATAGAGGGGGAGCAGAACCTCTCTTGACCTACTAAACACACCCCTTCTGATACACCCCAGGATGCCATTGGCCTTCTTGGCTCAAGGGCACATTGCTGGATCATGGTCATCCTGCTGTCCACCAACACCCCCAGGTCCCTTTCCGCTGTGCTGCTCCCTAGCCAGTCCGTCCCCAACCTATACTGGTACATGGGGTTGTTCTTTCCCAGATGCAAGACCCTACACTTCCCCTTGTTGAATTTCATTAAATTCTTCCCTGCCCAACTCTCCAGCCAATGTTCCTCTACCTTTCTTTGTACTTTGGTAGTTACCTTCCTAGATTACCAACATATATTTCTCCTTGCCTCCTACCTAGAGAGTCATGTATATGTGGATCTCTTAATATGAATGCTTTGCAGAATTGTTTCTCTGTGCACAATATGTAAACTCTCACCTTTTTAAATCATTCACCAAAGCAAAGTGCTCCTCTGCTGCTATTCTGCTATCCAGTTTGGCTTTCAGCTCTTCACAAGTAGATCTCAAAGCTTCCACTTGCTTCTGATACTCTGTTATCTCCTCTTCTTGACTCCGTTTCTTATCTTCTAAGATTATTATCTGTTTGGTCAATTTTGAAGCTTTTGGGAGGAAAAAAACCACAACTGTGTACAGCAGAACTAATAATTAAATCACCTAGTGAAAGTCCAACTAAACCAGTAATATGTTAATTCATAGTTGTTCATAGCATTATGTATCAGTGGATTTGTCAGTTTGGTTTGTATTTTAACAGTTTGGATTTTTTTTTTTGGAGTCTCAAGCAGTTTGTTTCGGAAAAGTGCCAAACCAGACTACTTCTTTTTAGGGCTATAAGCTATTTGCTCATTGAAATGTCATTTTACTCTGAAAAAAATCCTGATTCAGATTTTTCTAATTCATCAAAAGAACCAAAAATGAAACATGACTTTTGTAGCCCAGTAGATAGGGCACACATCTGGAGACTGCCTGGTTTCTGTTCACTGTTCTCCGAGCTTTTCCTGTAGTATGTATTTCAATTGCTGGGTACACTGCTAAAACAGTTGTAAGAACTGGCTGGAAGAGCAGGGGTCTTGTTTCCTTGTGAGAACTCCAGCAATAGATAACGAAATCTGTCAGTGTTTACTAGGGATGTTCTGACAACTCATACCAGATCAAGTTATTTTGATATTTCAAAAGAGGAACACCTCATATTGGGGTATTGTCTGGCCTTTACCCTTGGGTACGGTAATTTGTTATCCTCTAAATGCAGATAGAGAGAGATATAAAACTCTAAACAAGAAACTTACTTTCCTTTTAGTTTTTCAACTATTTATGGAACTAGATGGCAGATGAATAAAAAAAAATTCAGAGTTGGAGTTTAGCTACATAGGTGCACTTAAGAAAACTGTTCTCATCAGCAACTTATGTTACTCGCGCATAACTGAATGTTTTTCAGAACGTCCTTATCTGTGAATTAAGATTCAGCTTAGCTTTTTTAAACTTCACTAAGAAATCTTACTTTCAGTTTTGGGAATTTACACTACAACATGCTTGTTCTCCTTCTAGTATCCAGTCAGAAGGCTATTAATAAGAAATATCCTGAGGAATCTGCCGATACAAAAAATAACTATCAGCAGAAAAATTGATCTTGGTCAAGAAATAACGTTTACAAGGAATATTAACTGTTCTGAACTCAAGCAAATACAAACCTTTGATAAAACAGCTATAGAGAACAGATTATTACTTGAAGATGCATGTAAATTTAAGCACTATCAAATTATAAAAGCATAAAATCAAATACCACTACTTATGATATAATTAACTATATTAAGTCATAAGCACTGGTTACAAAGTAGAAAATTTTAAAACTCTAGAAATTATAAATTGAACATTTAAATAAGCAAATAATACCTCACAAATACCAACCTATAAATTTTCAAGTGCTCTTAAATGATGGAAATTAGCATATTGCTGTTTAACAAAATAAAAACCCCCATGAAAAAACCAAACCGAAACCAAACTCCACAAACACAAAAAACCCCTGCAGATACCATCTTTGGTGTAGTTCAAATGGCTAGCAACGCAGGCCATTTACCTTCTTGAACATGTTGTCTGTGACTATCTTTTGCTTTAGCTTGTTGAATTTCAAGTTGCTCCATCAACAGTTTGTTTTCTTCCAAGACCAGCTTGGCCTGAGTTTGCAGCTGCTGCCTGCAATGACAACTGGCTTGTAAATAAAATATAATTCAAATACTAACCTATGTCCAAACAAAAAACACAACTGACTTCCAACAGTGTAATCTTAAATTCATATTTGAACCTCTTTAAAAACCAAATTTAAAACCCTAATTGAACGCAATGTCAGGAGCCAAAGTAAGCTTATTAGAGACATGAACTCACAACCCTCAAAATGTAAACTATTTTAAATAATGTTAAAATCTTCAACTAACAAAAGCAAAAAATCCCTATAGAAAAAATGAAGAATGTGTGTGTGAATTAGAACCACAGCATCATAGAATTGTTGTAAGGGAACTCTGGAGGCCGTCTGGTCCAACCCCCATGCTCAAGCAGGGACACCTACAGCCAGCTGCCCTGGACCATGTCCTGATGGCTTTTGAACATGAAATTCTTAGATTTACTTAACCAAATCTACACAGAAACTAAACACTCTGTAATTTGCCTTGAGGAGGCTCTCGCTAAAATTCAGTCCATGTTACTGGTTATATCTGTGGAGAGACTTAAGATCTGAAGGTGCTGCTTGAGTCAAAGTCCTAGTGCAGACACTGCCATATGATGTCATGAGTGCAGTAAGAATTTTTATGTTTGCTACAGTGCGTGCTGTTGTAAAACCTGTTACACTGGTTAGGATTCATCTTCCAATTTCCAGTTTGTTCATGATGAATGAATACATTGTTGTTTTCATAACGCTGCCCTCAGTCCTATAAATGTAGCTTAAGTAGCTTTGTATACTCCATTACTCCTGTTCCTGATGTACATACAGAAAGCAATGTTGTCCTTTCTCTGCCTTTGTTCTGCTAAATGAGAAAGGTCCATCTGTCTAAACTCCAAATAAAAGAGGCCCTCCATTTCCTTGGCTGCACCACAAACTCCTTCAGCTTTGCTTCTCTGTACTTAAATATGGATGACTGGGACTCTCCAGAGCTTTCCATACAATTGTGGTTTTTATTGCCCAACCTCTGCTTGAAGGACCTATTCTATCATACCCCAGAACTATACCACCTTTTTAGTTTTTCTTAATAGCTTTTGCCCTAAAAAGCTCACAATCATCTTGTGATGAACCTGTACAACCAGTCTTCTCCATCTCAGTTACCAACTGATCAACGCCTGACTTAAGTAAATGGTTATAAAGCCTTGTAAGTATTTTATACTACTAGATTTCATGATGTTGCATTGTTTCACTTCTCAAGAACATAAAATTCTTCTAATGCCATATTCTAATGCCATTTTATATTAATGAAAAACTTGTATCATTGACACATTCCTACTATTATTATAAATGTAAAAGTTAAGTATGTAACTTGCACGGTCTGGGACAGAATTACATGGGCTTCAGGTGCAAAACTTCACATTCACTATTTAATCTTTACTCCAAAATTATTTCAGGCGTTGCAGATCAGCATTGTTCCAACAAGACATAATCACGACTCTAACTCTTCAGCAAAACTTAATTCTCTCAAGGGGAACAAAACTCTTCCTTAATATCTGTAATCTTAAAAGTTTGCATGCAACAAGCAAAATAATGAGTAGCTTTTAAATTAACTTCCAGCAATATAACTTGCCATTCTGTAGCAGAAATAAAGTTATTTTTATTTAATTGTTCATGCAGCTCTTCATTCTCCTTCACCAACTCTTCAACTCGTACTTTAAAATTCTTCATATCCTCCTAGAAGAGAAAGGATTCCACATAAAATTCTTTAGAGGTTAGTATTTTGTTTTAATTTTTACATAACCAAAAACTTTTATAAACATCTATGCCTGGGTGCCTTCTAATTCTTCTGTTAACAGCATATTATCTCACTGCTCATCTTTAATTCAGATGTGCATACTTAACTTCTAAACAGCTTCAGTCTAGTAATATTTGATTAAAATAATATAGATATTTGAATTGTGCCACATTTTGCCAAGTGTCATTTGAATTAAGCAAGTTGTAGACCTTTAAAATATGAATTTAAAAAACTGAATTCTGAAAATTGCTAGATTCTATACATTTTCAGTATGAATGACATGAATTTGAATATGGTAGGATAATACAGTGAATTTACAGTAATAGAAAACCGCTGGCATTTTCTGCTTCTTTTATGGCTTTTTTTTTTTTTTTTTTAAAAATATTTTGAAAAGCTATGGAAGTTCTGCTCTGAAGCATATCACCATTTTTCAGATTCAGTGACAAAAAGTACTTCTAAGGAGCAAAACAAGCACCCATTCCTCAGTACCTTTTCCTTAAATATCTAGAAATAAATATTCTTTTACGGCAAAATCCACAGTCCTATAACTGGAAGAGTAGCTATACAAGGCACTGAATCCCCATTACAAATGACAACAGTAAAATCTTTCTACCATTGACTGTGTTTATGATTCTATTCAGAGAGCACAATTCTTGTACATCTTGGTGTAGTGTCTGCTTTCACGTCTGAAGAGGCTGACAAAAACCAGTCAGCCAAGTAGGATAAGCTAGCACAATAACTATGCATGGCAAAATAAAACAAAATAACTTTTAATTTTAGGCAGAGAACACCTTTGATAAACCTCTTGTAAAAAAATTCAGTAACTTATTTCCACCTCTGTGTAGAAGTGTATTTTCTTTAAATGGCCACTTGCCTCATGTTCAAGACTTAAATCTTCCTTTTCTCTTATTCTGTCTTCATATGCCAACAGAAGAGGTGACAAATACTTCATATCCACCTTCAAAAAAAACAAAAAACAACAATCCATATAAATAAGTTACAAACCATAATTTCATCTTTTTTTTTTTACTACTTTTCCTGCTATATATTGCTAGCTTTAAAGGCTATCAAGGGTTTTCATGTATGCCTTGCGGAGAAAAGTGCAGGACTTTAATAAGCACGCAGAGCACCATATGCAAAGGGATGCTGCAGAAGCACTGCTTTAGGAGCAAGCTTTGGAAATGACAAGGCTGGATGCTATACTCGCACATGTCACTAAAAAGCAACTATTACTTATCAGTATATGTAACACTGCAGAATGTGGATGCAAATGAATACAAAACCAAACTGAAACACTACAGTAAATACAGTTAATAATAATCAAATTTAGCCATGATTCTTTTTTAAGTGGGAAAGGTATTTTTACGCTCTCAAACCTGCATCTTTAAAACTACATACATGCATATGTGATTCTTGGATATTATGGACAGAAAGACAGAGCAGAAAGAGGACTTCCTATTTTTGTATAGTTCTCAGTAATGAGGAAGGAAAATTTAAGATCTGATTAGCATTCCCAGGAGAAATTGTTTCACATATTACAAATGCATTCAATTTCACAGACTATTTGCCTTCTGCTTGTCACAAGTTCACAGGCGGACCCATGAACCATTCCTACTATCAGAATCACTGAAATATGCTTTTTTCTTTTCATATTATCTTAAAAAGTATCACAACAGAAGAATAACAATTAAGAAAATTAGCAATTTAGCAACAGACCTTGAAGCAAGCCATATGCTAGACAATACTACATGAAGATGGTATTTATGATTCTCAGGTAACAGTACTTAATTTGCATTCAGTAGTTCAAAGTTGGTAATTGTATGGAGTTTGTAGATTACTGTAAATTCAACTGGAGCTGCACACATTCATTGCAAAGTTCTGTCCTACATCTTTCTATGCATCAAGCATAAATGTCCATCATATTCTACTAGGATGTGATAGTTTACTGGAACCAAAATATTCAGGATATTATTTAATTACTCTGCTAAAGAAATTCTACTACGTTACTTAGAAAGGAATGAACAGATAAGTGAATGTTATTTGACTTACCAGCCACGGTGGTGGTGGTCCTTTCATGGGTAAACATTTCAGTTTTAGATTCTAAAGTAGATTTTTAAGAAGATACAGAAATTATTTCCTGCTTTTTGAAGCACCAACCACTATCCACTGCAGTCACAACTATTACCCCAAACAAGCTTGTTCCTTATTACATGTGTTGCATAGGTAACACAGTCAACAAAACTGGAAGTTCAATGTCTTACTAATACAGAAAATTCTAACTTCATAAAGTTAGACTTAACGATAAATGCTTACTTTGAATTTCAGAAAAAGCCTATGCCATTTGTAGTCTTTGTGGCAGATTCGGAAAAAACAGTCCTAAAAACTCAGTACAAACTAACTTTATAACCAAGATTCTCACCTCTTCTTGAGACAATGGTCTGAATTTAGTTTGATAGCGACTTAATTCTACATTTAAACGATGGACCGTCATTTTCAAAGCATCATTTTCATCTACCAGTTCTTGTGCTTGTTGTCTGAGAGAAAGTAATTCTGTAGCCTCCTCTATTAAAACAAATATTTGATAAGTTCAATCAAAATTCAATAAATATTCACAATAATTTGTTAATTGTAAGGAAAAAAGTCTCAGTAAGCTAGAATCAAGAAGTAACTTCTCTCAAAATACTGTAATGGAGTAATCCCTCGAAAAATTACTAACAAAAACCCCCATTAAATTGAAAAAAAAAAAAACACAAGTATTTTTTTTCATGATCACACAAGTATTCATTGACAAAATGTCTACAAATGTAGAAAATACTGGTTGGAAACTACTTCTACATAGACACTTGCTCAAGTCAATGAGTGGAAACCTACTCCTGCAGGAATAGGTTGTATGAAATTAGAAAAATCAAACAAGATAACTACAGAACAGCTCATGTTTTTCCCCACCTTCATGATGTGATTTCTCTGCAGCTTCTTTAAGTCTTCTGTTTACTTGCTCTAGTCTCTTCAGGTTCAATTGCTGTTCTTCCATTTGCTGTTTTGTTCCCTCAGACTGCTGGACCACAGCCTGGTATGCCTTCTTCAGAGACCAGTTTTCTTGTTTCAGTTCTCTGAACTTTTCTTTAGTCATATTTTCCCATGCTTGCCTAGCTTGAATGGACACATCTGTAATGCCACAGTACAACGTATTTAAACAGTATTCAGACAGGAATAGGAGTTTCAGCAAATTCTAATTTATTTTTTCTAATATTAGCATTACATATGAGTGATACTTTGTAAGATATAAATCAGCTTATGGCTCCCAGGATATAAGGCCAGAGATAATGAAGAAAGTGGATTTGGAAAGAGCTATATACTGGAGTGGCTGCAAGTTCCTATCTTTTCTTTCAGACACTGAAAACATTCCTTCCTTAAAGGGAAAAAGAAAGTGTCAGCAGATCTGCCTCTGCCTGGTATCAGTGACCAGAGAGGTGAGACACAAATATCCACTGCAGTAAGCAAAGTGCCCTGCATGGACTAGTCAGTCCTCTTGACTCCTCCTTATTTTGATCACCTATGTAATGAAAGCTTTACCCTCCTTCCTACTGAACAGGCTTCCGTGATCTGTTACTGAACAGAAGATACTTAACAGTCCTTACAAAAGTAAAATTTTAGATAATTTGCAAAATCGTGGCTATAATGTTGCATCAGTAATAATGGATCACACTTTCAATTTTTTGGTCTGTATGAGCTAAACAGCTTACCTGTTAAAATGAAGGCTAAGATTTTAACCTTACAGCATACAGGCTTGAATATAACTTAGTACAGAACATTTCCTTAGTACAGGATACGTATGAAACTCAAGACTTGGTTTTGAAATACGGAACTACTTCTTACTGATCACATATAATAACTTCATGTGTTTAGTAATATTTCAGGCACTTACAGTCACTGTTAACTTCCTGTGAGAAGGCGTAAGATACTTGGACAGCACAGAGATACACAAAAGCCCATGAACTCACGATAGGCATATAGCCCATCCATGTGGCATATGAAGTTCAGAGGTGCTATGCCTGGAATTGTTACGTGGATGCAATAATGTACAAATAAGGCACCAGCTGAATATAGACCACATGTATCATATCACTGTATGTTTACCACTTCAGCTGTGATTAGATGCTTAATAATGGTGACATCCTCTAGTGTAGATGAAACTTAGGGGATTGGAGAGTTCCAGTATGACTAATTTCATTACATGGTTTCAAAACCATTTACTTAAGATTTCAAAAAAGTCGCACAGATTAGTAAAATAAAAACAAGTCTAAAACATCTCACATAAAAAACCTGGAACTATTGTTTTTACACATATATTATCATCTCCTGTAGAGGAGAAATATTCTTCCCACCCACCCCGCCCCCCCCCATGAATTAGACTTAAAGAATAAAAGGAGAAAAAAGTATTTTCATGTAGATATGCACACTATTAAAGTGAAGATGTATAGTAAAGTCACAGAAAAATCAGAAGTACCTGGGGATAGTGGAGGCTTTAGTATCAGATTCCCAGCTAATGATTTTTCTTCCTAGCAGAGAAATACACAAGTGAGATAATGTGCGTTGTTACCCTTTCTGAAGTACTCTGAACAGCATCACTGTTGGAGAGCTGAAGAACCAGAACTTTTGAAGCACTTCCTTTTATATCAACAAAATTTGAGACAGGACTCACTACTGACAATATATGATGTGCTGTTTGTCCATCTTGACATCATTTTATCACTTATCACTGTCATCAGTCACTTGTGGACACTCAAAACTCTGAATATTTTCTTTAGTTGTCAGAGGTGTACAGTTCTCAAAGCAATTCTATGGCTGACATAAAAGTTACATAAACATAAAGCTTCTTGACCAAACAGGATGGATGTTGCTGCCATTGCTTAGTTTGTATAATACAAGACTTCAGGACAGTCAATTATGGTATGAACTGTCAGTCCCTAACTGGAAATTCAGCAAATGAATTGAAATTTAAAATGTTCTTCAACTTTGCTGAAGAACTTTGTTCACCCCTCACTGGTAAATCAAGTACCTATTTTTGCATTTTCAGAAGGCTGGTTCATCAGAAAAGAACTACAGGCTAAATTTATACTACTGTATTTACTTGAGGTGAACATGATTGATTTATAAACTTTCTCCGCATGAAACGGCAGTGAAGTTCTGTCAAGATACAATGCCATGTAATTCAATAGATCAAAACACCGATGACTAAACGAGTCAAAACCCATAAACAATTTCAAAAGAAAATACATGTGGTCCAGAATTTGAAGAAAAAAAGGTGATGCAAACAATGGAAGACCATTTCTATAAGTAGTATTCCAGCAATCTGATCTGAGAAACTGAACTTTTGGGTATTGTTTTTTCAAGCTGATGAAAGCAGTCAGATGGGCCCAGCTGGAAAACTAGATAAAAACCTGATGAAGACAGGCCCAGAACTTGGAAGTTATCAGTAAGAGCTACCTCTTGCTATAACATGTCTCCCACTCAGTTTCTTTCCTTTGCATGGGGAACAACAGGGAAACAAACAAACAAAAAACAAACAAAAAACCACAAAACAAAATTAACAACACAACTATTTTTGTATGGCCTATTTACCTATATAGTAGTATTTTTTCAAAAGAAACAATCAGCCATTCTTTGTACTCCAAAAATAAAAGATTCCCTAATGGCAATAAATTAGTTTTCTTTTAAGTGACTGTAAACATCAGCTCTTTTTAGCACCCTCTTTTCCAAAACATCACAAATTAAACTTCATACAAGTCTTACCTCTAAATTCAAGCCAAGATGTTGGTCTTCTGCTAAAGAAAAACAGATCTTTCAGTCAATTAAAAATAAAAGTAAGTCCGTACACGATAAGGGTTTGTATGGATCTGTAAGCACATGTAATACATCCTGCAAATAAATGTAAGTCCTCCCAAAACCACAAATTAGATCACTAACTTTCCGTTATCTCTTCACGGTGTATCAGGATACCGATGTGAGACCTTACTTTACCTCACACTGTATAGATGCTACTTTGGAAGAAATAAAGCTGTACTGTCTTCCATGATTATTTTAGAATTTGACTACAAGACAAATGAAATATTTTCATTGATTTTACTGGGCTTGAATCCTACTGCATCTCTGAACACAAATGTGAATCTGATGGCTTGCAAGATTTGCAGCACTTACTGCAAAAGGGATTAGAAATGGTTTATAGATCCTCTTTCTTATCCAACAGTTCCTAGAGTGCTGCCATAGTGCTGCACTGTGAAAACTGCATTTTGCAGTTCTGGAACAAATTCTGGATTCCCGTTTTCCTGATTTTGAAATAATGGACAAGATAATTATGCAATAAAATTCTTGTGCAGGTAGATTGGTCTTGCTCTCGATTTTTTCTCCACAATATTCTATTGTTGCAAGAAAACAGCTTAATGAAAGGTCCAGTTATGAATTAAGTGTCCCTGATCTAATGAAATTACTTATTGCAAAAAAACTATTTGTGAAAGTTAACAATTCAGAGCTTAGGGTGATAGCCTGAAACTGATGATCAGGTCCCTCTATTCTGTCAGAACATTCCTCTGTGATCTGATGTACAATTTCACGGCCCAGACTTTAGATGGCAACTTCTGCAGAAAGGATAAACAATCCTAGTATCATGCCATTTGATTATTAAAAAAAATAACCTTACTGCTGATTTTCAGACATGACAGTTTTTTATCCAAGAAAAATGACTTATTAAAAATGTTTTCTTCTCTCTCTTTAGTGCTTTTTTTAACATTGGTAGTTCATACTTGTTTCCATTTTTTGAGCACTGTAACACTCCAATAGTTTCCAGAGTATAAACTGGATTGATTCTCACACATCAACAGAAACACAGTAGAGAATGACTGCACTAGGCAAGACAAAGTTCACAAAACTTCCTGCCCCCCTTTCTTTTTACATGTGCTGACAGGGGATACTTAGGAGTTTCATTTATACAATGAATATAGACCCATCTTCCCTCTTTATTCAGATTTTTAATATTCTGTAAGTACTAGAAATGGCTAAGTATTTAGTAGCATTTCTTTCACTGCCCTTAAAAAAAAAAAGGAATACATAATTATCATAGAGTATTAAATTTATTTCAGTCAATAATTATTTTTCGCCATGGAATTAAAAGGTATGGCATTTTGACTTCAAGTAAGTTTAGTTACCTTCTAATTGTCCGTTTGAATCATCCACCAGCACCTGAACCTCAGCATCATGAGAAGGTGCCTCTTTCTTGTCAGCATTAGTACTAGGAGATGTTGGAAACTCTTCCTATGTAAAAATAAGACAAGCTTATCTAAATCATGATAACGCTTAAAATAGCCCATGTGTCACAGTATCTGTATGAAACCTTATTGTACTAATGTCCCAATCACATTCGGAACTGTTCTCCAAGATTTTAAGATAATAATTGATGAGACATAGTACTTTTTTGTTTTAGGGGTTCCATGTAAATAAAATCTAAACCTTACAATGATGAACAAGCGGTAGGAAACTATGATTGCCATTTATTTCACAAGGCAAATATTCCCTGTGAACTGACTCAGTCACAACAGTCTGTGAAATTATCCTACATTTGCTGATTTGCTGTGTCGTATCTACGTTGCTCTTAATAAAAGATCAACCATTTATCTACTATCTCACAGCACTGAAGGGTTCATGAATAATTTTTAACACTGTTTGTGCTGTTTTTACCCTGTTGATCGCATACCCGTGTCCCACATATTCCACTCACTCCACTGTTGTGTTCTGGTTTTTTTTCCTCCCTTCCCTCCTCTTACTGACTACTATCTCTTCACCTAGGGGTGTTTTCTGATTTCTTTCACATACATAGCATTTTATTGCCTCTTTACTACTCAGTTACTTCTTCCTGTTTGTTTTTGTATCATTTTGGACTGAACTTTAAATGTGACTAACAAGTATTAAGCTTGCTCATTGCTGGTTAAAACAGTCCAAACCTATAGCAGAAAAATCCACCAGTCTTAAAGGCAGTGAGATAATTTTGTTTGATTTTGAATCTCCCTGTCTCTATATGGGTCTCTGCTCATTAGCACAATACTGAATCATTACCTAACCTTTCACCATTTAAAAGTAAAGTTCCCAGTGCTTTAAACAAATGATCTACTATATAAGTATCACGCTCAACACAGAACACTGGACAATTTACAAGACTAAATTATGCACAATCATTATACACAATACCAGCGTTTTCCTAGTAAGAAAAGTCTCCTGGTAATAAGAGATACGGAATCTGTGAAGATCAACAAACCTAACTCAAGTAGGAGTAAGTGAACCACAAAAAGAAGCATGTGAAACAAAACTGAATAAATGTCTGAAGAGTAAGAAAAGAATGAAAAGCCTTAAAAATATGTAATATTTTCATTAATATATTAAAACATGGTAAAGAAATCGACACATTTGAAAGTCCTACCTTTTTGTTTTTGCAGGGAACAGCATAAATAGCACTGGTGCTACAGCTTTCTCCCCTTTTCTCATTACTCTGACAGCTGGACTCTGCCTCTTTATCAGCATCTGTATCCATGTCCTCATCCGCACCATAATTGCCTGATATTTCCAGGGACTGTACAGATCTGTTGCTACCATCAAGTTTCCAATTAGGCCTGCAAGTAGAAAGCAGTTTTAAAGCCTGACTCAGTGTTGCTTACTCTTCAAAAAAACCCAAACAGTCTTGCAATAAACACAAGTCCAAACAGCCAACACAAGCAGACATCTAAGCATATGTTAGCTGCAAACAAGGAATCTAGCCTATATGTATGCTTTAAAATACACAATTAACCCTGGAGCTATATTTTCTTCTCTATTTTAAAGAAAATACGAGATTAGAGATAGAAGGTTGCTAATTCTACCAGAAGAGGAGTCTGAAATAATTATTTAGCACAAAGGAAATACCTGACAATTAATTCAGATGATTCCTCAGTGATTAACTGTTTGTATAATTGATCGTCATTTGGCAGAAATAATACATGGTTTTACACGTGACTGCTATACAACCCATCTGTGTGACATCACTTTATGAGAAATGGAATAAAGACTGTAGACACTTCAGACCCAATTAATGATGTGGTAAGGAAAAAAGGGGCTGTAACAGCAGACGTTTGCTGTAACTCCTAAAATTGTATCATTGATAGATTCTATTTCTAATATAAAACATCAAAACAGAAAGTATACAATACCCCATTCTGAGCTCTGTGACAGTCGCATATGGTTCAAAACATTCTTGTTCCACGTAGGTGGAATCATTTTCAGAAAGTGATCGTTGTCGAGGCTGAGGAATAGCAACAGTGCGCCCTGTTAGTGTTGTTGCAAGGATAGCTGCTGCTAGAGCAGATCTGGAACGAAACAGAATAAAGCAATAAAACAATACTGATGTATTCTCTATACTCCACATTTTATTTTTTCCACTGCAAAATGTTTTCACTATTTAAGCAAAGCAAAATTTCACAGTTAACAAGCATAAACACTATAACCAGTCCCTTAGCACTTTCCATAAACTATTCACTCCCAAAGAAAAGCACAAAACTGGCCAAGCTATTGTAATGCAGCTAAGAGTAAAGTACAATACCTATCAATCTTCCCAAATCACATGCATGAAAATCATGGAATAGAATTAGTTACATTCCCAAAACTGACATCAATTATTTACAGAACTTAGCATTCACTTTAGTCTTAACAACACTACCTAATGTTGCATTGAAAAAGTGTTCCGTGTTCTGCTGTTTTGTCTATTTTCCATTATTTCCTGCCTTGAACCTTACACTGATGACTCTGAAGCTGTTAAGAAATGCTGGCACATTGCAAACTAGGGCAAGCGTAAGTGGACAAGGGTGCCTGTCTGTGGGATGCTGCAGAGTATAGAGGAAAAAACAACTAGGAACAAAGATTAAAGGAGAGAAATGGCAAGGACTATAACAGGAATGAGAACTGGGGGTTAAAAAGGAAGAAGACATAAAGTAGGACTAAGTAGGAATGTTACAGACACTAGAAAGACCATAGAAAACAAAGAGAATTGAACTAAACATGGAGAAAACATAAAAGAAAAACTGTAATAAACTACAAATGAAGAGAAAATGTACTCTTTATGTAACTTGCATATATAGCTAATTCCAATCCAATCCAACATGGTTTAAAATCCAGTTTAAGTCCCTGGCTTTTTTTAATATGTAATAAAATGGCATATTAGCAACATTTAATTTATACTTTTCTAAAGAGTTAAAATTTCCTGACTTGCAGTACTAGTACTCCTACTGTCCTACACTATATTGCAGCAGCCAGATTAAAAATGGCCCTAACTTTAAAGGTCAATTTGTCTTTAATTGACTCAGATATATAGTAAGTTACATATCCATAATGGTCATTGGCTTAATTAATTAGCATGCTTAGGAGTGGGAGAAAAATAGGTATCTTTTAAAGTTCAAAGAAGGGAACTGCCCTAATTAAAATTATATTCTATTTATGAAAAGGTTTATGTAAATACTGCAGCAAGGCCATGCAATTCTTCTAATCATGCTTTTCTAGTATGCTATTATAGTTGATAAAGATAAAGAACTCCAAATTCAAAACCTACCTGGGCCTTTCTGGAGAAGGGTTTGGACTACGAGGGGGAGGGGTGCGGGGAACTGCAGGTTTAGGAGCTATGGTAGCAGCAGGGACCAGGCCATGAGCTATATGTTTCTAAACAATTTAAAATAAAATTAGTTGACAATGGCTTTAAGGATCACAATGAAAAAAAACACAGAATTGAACAGTACAAAAATTAACAATGCAAAATAACATAAAAAGGAAGAACAATTACATGCAATTAATGTAAACAGAAAACTTGAAATGGTTCCACAACATTTATCTTTTTAACATGTATGATCAGCTGCTAATGGAAGTTAGAAATGCAATTTACAGAAGACCCACAAATGCAGGCTTTTCACCCTTATCACAATCTGCAAAAAATGAATTTTAACTTACTCGATTCAAGTTTGGTTGTTTGGGGTTTTTTTTCCTGTATATATACTAGGAGTACTAGAAATTAACTTTCTTTCAAAATATTTGAACCCTGCTTCAGAGTAACAGTATTAGTCCCTTCTTTGTATAGTCAGTCAGAAGTAATCCTCAGTCATAGCAGCAAGAGATGGAAGAAAAAACTATCATTAAACAACTCTTGCAGTCAAAGATTCAACCTGAATAATATTTTTTAAAATCCTATATTTTTATCAGCAAATCCAGCATTTTTTCTAATGGTAACATTAAATACCAGCTCAGAAAAACAGACCGAAGCTCTCTACAAAGAGCACTTTGAATGGAATCACATAATGCTTGAGGTTGGAAGGGATCAACTAGAGAGGGTTGCTTGGGATCCTGTCAGTTCACTTTACGGCTCCAAACGTGTGCCTCGAGGATCTCCTCAACAAGCGCGGGGAGGGGGCAAGCTGCCCTTCCCTCTGGGGGCTCCGGTCTCCAACAGTGCCCAGAGGCCTCCCCGAAGGGGAAGAGCGCCGGGAACAGCTCCTCCACGCCGCCCAAGCCAAGTGTTTCTAGGGAAGACGGGCAGGCCAGAGTCTGAGGGAAAGGAGAGGCCTCAGGATCCTTTTTTTTCCTTTGCTTTGGATTTATTTTTCTCCTCGTTTTTCACTCCAAACTGCTCAGCGATCACCGGCATCAATCGCAGGGCGCGGCCGCCTTCCCCAGGGGCCCCCACCTCCCCCGCAGGCCCTGCTTCACAGGACGGAGACCCGCCCTGGACAGGGCGATACTCACGAAGGTGTCCTTCAGGCTTCTCCTGAAGCTGAACGGCATCAGGACCAGACAGGGGACAAGACTCTGCTAACACCTCTCCACTACTTTCTTCTGCTTCAGACGCTTCCCTCGGCGCGACCCGCCTGGTAATAACGGCGCGACCCGCCTGGTAATAACGGCGCGACCCGCCTGGTAATAACGGCGAGACCCGCCTGCTACTAACGGCGCGACCC
>NW_010207888.1:36391-36802 GCF_000695765.1 Mesitornis unicolor
CGCCCCGCCGCCTTACTTCGTCCCGCCCCGCCTGGTAATAACGGCGCGACCCGCCTGGTAATAACGGCGCGGCGGACTTCCTACGAGACTCTACTCCCTCAATCAGCACGCGCCTTACTCACCTCTCTTCCGGGCTTAGCAACCTATCAGTGGCGAGGCCCGCCCCGCCCCGTCTTCTCATTCGCTCGCGGGCAAGAGAGCTCTTACTTCCTATTTGCGGCCGCCGCTGTCAGTCACGGCGCGCTCTGAGGCAGGTCGTTCGGCTGACGCTCGTGAAGCGGGGCCTTTCCCAAGGGGTCGGTGGGGGATTTTCTGCTCGCCTGGGCTCCGCTCCCTTCCCCTGGACAGTCGGGACAGACGTCAGCCTTTTTTGGGCAGGTCAGCGGTGGGCCTCCGGTGACGGCTTGCTCT
>NW_010207888.1:36887-69344 GCF_000695765.1 Mesitornis unicolor
AATGTGTGGTGTCTTCTGCTAGCTGAGGGCTGGAGGTGCCTCTGGAGTCAGCTTATAATTGAAGCAGACTTTCTTTCAGCAAGGGTGGATGAAGGCATAGAAAAGGCAGTGTGGTTGTTTGGGGTTTTTTTTGCCATCTGTGTGTCTTAATTCAGGTGTTTTTCAGAGTGGCTGGGAAAAATGGAACTTGCAAGCCAACAGCCTGTATTTAAGTAAACACAGTTGCTTACCGGTTTTGATGTTAACCGTAACTGTAAGGTAGCTTCAGGGAGGAGATAGTGTCTCTTCCGGAATATTGCATCTTACACATTGTAATCATAAAGTTAAGTTTGGAACAGGTTTATAAGATGTGTTAAATGTTTCACATTTTGTAGGTGCTACTGAAGTAAAGATTTAAAGGAGGTCTGATGACAACAAAAGCAAACTCTTCTATGATAGCAGGATCTATAGTTGTCCCTTATGGACATGTGATTGGAAATGAGAAGTGGAGAGGGTCAGAGATAGCCCAAAGGCTACAAGGTAAGCACAAACAGATTGGAAAAGGAAAAACAATTCAGGCAAAGCAGTCCTTTCTCTCACCCTGTACTATGAAGGTTGGCTGGAATATGCTTTACTCTGGGCCTTACTGGCCCCATGTTTGTGGTACAGCCTATGTTAGCAGGCTGAAAGTTCCCATTTGTCTGTCACGTATTTCTGTGATCAGTTATATCATATTCGCATACTTGCTGAGCACTGTAGAGAAGTAGAAGTATCTGCTTCTTGGGAACTACAGCAGTGGAACCATTGTGAATGTGCTTCACCACTGAAATCCCTTGAATTTACGAGGATACTGGGACTGTAGGCGCACCAAACTAAATTAAGATGCTCCTTTCAGAATAGAAAGTGATGCTTTTGTTCAAGTCCAGCGTTTTCTGAGAAGCTATAGCATTTAATTGCTATGAATTGGCATTACTAAAGGCATCACACAGTAATTTGGGTCTCTTGTACGAGTTTTGCTTAAAGACAAGAAAGGCTTTTAAAGAATACAGAGTTCATTGTCAAGTCACTAGGATATCAACGCATTGGGAAGGCTGGGCTGTGAAGTATTTATTAGTTGTTTTTTTGATTGGCTTAGGGTTTTTTTGTTGTGTTTTTGGTTTCTTTTTAAGCTATTGTATTTTTCCTTTTAACAATTTCACCTTAAGGGAAAATTAGACTCGTCTTTGAAGATGGCTTGGGACTTGTGGATTTTCATCTTTCAAATAAAACTTGCATTTTATATATTTCTGAAGCCGATTTGGTTGCAGGAGATGAATTCAAAAGAAGACTGGTTCGGTTTAGAAATGTAAGTACTACAGAAAGAGAAAAGGAAAAGTCTTCAGTTGGTATTTGTTTATTCCATGCTCCTGAAAACATCCTTCTTGTGTTATTTTTAAATTCTAGCAGAGATAAGCTTTTGTGATAATTTTCACCTGAAAACCAAAAAATTACACAGCTGTGTAATAATGCTGCAGTAAACCTCAGTGCTGTTGCTGCAACTTCTATTCTTCCTCTGATTTGCTTCAGGCAGCTCATACTTGACAGGAGTTTGCTGTCTGTTGCATTGCATCATCTTGTCATTAACAAGGTCTTTTCTTCTTTTTTCCTTTCAATACAGGCCAGCAGTCTTGGGGGAATTGTAATTGTGGAGAGAACCCAAATAAGCGATCAGTACTTCTTAGCAGTACAAAAGCTTGTTGTGCTAGAACTTGGAATGGTGTTGCTTCCTGTGGCAAATCAAGGAGAAGCTTCTCAACTCATTACTCAGCTCGTAAGTTTCTGTGTTGGGGACAAACATTTAAAATATGGGATGTGAGGAGAATCACCTGTTTTCCCACAATCATCATTCGTTTCAGAAAGAATACCTGGGATCTTAAAGGAACACAACATATTTTGTTGTTTGTATGGAAGGAATAAATATCCTGGAATGGTAATATGGTGGTTCGGCAGAAAGCCAGCTCATTTGAGAACAAAGAAATAGAGTTGAAGAAAATTATTCTGGATTTTTTTTTAACGTGATCTTGCACTGAGATACCACTGGATAGCATTTGGCAATCCTCAATTAAGTTCTCTGTCAAAACCGACTTAGATTTTGCTTTGACTCAGGCTGTGGAAACTGCTCTCTTTCCTTTATTCTTTCTCCGATTGCATCAAAAAGACAACAAAACAATTGTTTTAATTTGTGGTTGGTGTTAAGCATCTATTGTTTTCCTAGTGAGACTCTGTGGGTATGTGTCACAACTCTTAATGAGGGTGCTCACTTAAGTAGGGAGCTTGTTTTTAAAACTTCATTGCATTGAACTCTTGAGATGAAATAAACTATTTTAAAAACTAAAAACAGAGCTCCAGCAGAGGGCACTCAGTGTCACTTATGGTTTTGTTTTGCTTCAGGTCCGTGAACAAAGTAAGGATCACAACAGTAACCCCTTTCTTCGTAAACGGTGTTCACAGCTGGCAGAGCCGTCGGTATTTCGGACCGTGCAACAGATTCCAGGAGTTGGGAAAACAAAAGCTCTGCTTTTACTGAAACAGTTTGGAAGCATCCACCGGCTTTGTAATGCATCTGTCCAAGAGCTTGAGCTAGTAGTTGGACAAACAGTAGCACAACAAATTTACACTTTTTTATGTTCCTAACATGCACGTGTAGTGCTGTTTCAGAAGACAAAGACACTTTGTTTGTTTCTTGTGAAATACAGAATTTTGTTTTTAATAATCTCGTATTATGGCAATTTCTGCAACCCTGGTAACAACAAGAGGGTGCTGACTATTTGTCTAAATATTACTCTGTTGCTGCTACTTTACAGCTGTTTTGCTCATGTAGATGGAGCTGTGGAAATTACCTTGGGAAGAGGGCTGTAAAGTGTTCTGCATCTGTCTTGTACAGAAAACTGGGAGAAAGCATCCATGTAAGAAAATGGAAGAGCAATTTGCTTGCTTTTTGTCTTCCAGGAATAAATGTTTTGTTAATACATGGGTGGTGGTATCTTCTCAGTAACTGGAAATGTGAGCATATATTGCTTTATAGTAATATCTTTTGATTTATAATTTTTGAGTTCTTTTGGAATACATCTTTGACTTAATTCTCGGATTCCTTTTTCAGTTCACAGGGTGCTATAAAATTTATTCCTTTGTGTCTAATATCCAAAATCGTAGTTAATTCATGTTGGGCTTTTGAATATAGGTTGATGTAATTATAATAAAATATATTTTGACATATTAATTATCACTTATAATTTATTAATTATAATATCAATAGTAGTAGTACATACTACAAATAAAATAATATGGGAAGCTTTAATGAAAATTTGTAATTTATCATGTTCTTCCAGCATTAATCATTTCCAAAATTATTTGTAAAGAGCAGGATTTTGGTTTTCTGACATCTCGCATTTTCTTTTAAATTATACTCTTACCCTATCTAGTAAGGGTAAAATTGCCTTTTGCCTTGTGTACCCATTAAGGAGGTGTGTGAAAAGCCTCTTTCATACTACTTGGGTTTTGGATCACAGCAGCATCACTGCTGTTGAGCAGGATTTTCAACTCCCTTCTGTAAACTAAAGAGAAATGAATAATAGAACCTTGGCACATCTGTAACCAATCTCATCTCACTGGTTACCTTAGGCAGCACATAGACCTGTTACTTATACTGATTCTTTACTGGGGATGAAAATACACTTGTAATTTGGGCATAAATACTAAATTTACTGAATAATAAACAGAATTTCCAGAACTACAGAACAAGGTACTACTTCCTTAGAGGGAATGCTTAAGCTTTGTTATAAATCTGTTTGTTTAGATTTTTACTTCCTCTCTCTCAGACTTTGTCACTTTGCTATGGAGACGGGATTTCACATCTGAAAGGTATGCAGCTATTGATGTTGCAATGCAAACACATTTTGCTACTTCAAATGGGCATCTGCTCAATGCATGAACTAAAGTTCAATTAAAGTAGTAACAATTCCTACTAATGGAGTTTATAGGCTGAATGGAAGGGCAGTTAATCATACAGCTGGTGGGGGGGGAGATATTTGCAGAAAGACTGTCACAGTGGGCTAAGATAAAGGAAGAGCTGGAAGGGTGATTCATGTGCCTTTGCTAAAGATTTCATTAGTTGGATAGTAATCTTAGGCATACATGCAAGGTAAATATCTTCTGTATGGAATACTGTCTGGCAGGGTCTTGCATATCTGTGTATGACTGCTGCTGCTTGTGTGCGTGTGTAAAAGAAATGCCACTTGCAAATATACATGAAGAATAACTACTAAGGAGAGGTGAGCCACAGGTAATTTATAACACTTTTTAATGTAATGTTTATAGAGAAACTAAAAATATGTTAACACTCATTCTAATGGAAGCAAGTTTTAGACTATAATTTGTAAGTTCTTGTATAATACAGCATAAACTTTTAAGAAACATGCAAGAGGTATGGCAGCAGTAAACTCTGAAGACCTGTAAAGTATGCTGAATCATCTAAGCTGTAGCAGAATCAAAAAAAAAACCACTACTAAAAGGCAAGATGTGATTTTTATTCTTAAATAAGTATCATCAACATATTTACACATATTACATAAGAAACTAAAAATAAATGACAACTTTAAAGTTTATACCCAGACAGAAACATTCCCCTTATTTTGAGTTTTGAGTATCAAACAGCATATATCTACTCTGTAGATGGCAATGTTAACTAACACTACAGTGTTAGCAATTCTCAATTAATTTAAATTTCAGAAAACAGAAGAATCTCAAAGAAATGCTCACGGAGGGTTTTTTCCTCTCCCACCTGAATATATATATGGCCGATGCTTGTTCATTCATTGTTCCCAGAGGAGGAGGAAGATTTTTTTTTTTACTTAGTGTGATAGTAAATAAACATTAAACTCACAAGCACTTTTCTCATTTTAAAGCATCACCACGATTCATGTACTCTTGATCAGTACACTGGAATAGGTCAGTTTTGAAATTTGTTGCACTGCTATCAGTTTTATCAAGACTAATGAGATAAAAGTCTCAAGGTAAGTAGATTAAATAATTTCAAGTTTGGACTAAAGCCTGGTTTTAACAATTGAATCAGCAGGCATTTAAAATGTAACCTAGATCACTAAAAGAGCAGAGTAAAAGCCTTTTGTAGTTCAAAAGATCTTTTGACTTCTAAGTCTTCTAATTCTCTTCCAGAATTAAATTAACTATTCAGTAGAATACACCTAGTACTCTCAGCAAGAGAATGTGTATGCATAAAAACCACAACTGTATGACACTGCCCCTTGGCACAAGGCTAGTTATTCTCTCTCACCTGTGGTTTAAGATAATTCTTTAAAGAAGTCTTAACAGATTTGACTCTAAACTTTTACAGCAAAATCATCCTTTAATGTGTCCCCTATTGTTTTACATGCAGCATCAAGTTTGTAAAAAAATAACTCCCATCTATCATAGTTTAAAAAAAACAGTCATGATACTGTATTTTGAAATTCCAAAGGAATACAGTCCTCACATAAGCAACTTTATCATCTGTCTTGTTATTGCATGCCACCCAAACAACTTCATTTTAACCTTCAAATAATTAAGATTTACAGGTTTTGCCAGCCTCTGACCTTCACAGTGGTCTATACACAGTAAATTAAGTCAATGGCATTTGTCTGAATTTATACACATGCATATATGAGATAAAATTGATCAATATTTTTAATATACAACTTAAAGAAAAGTGTTAAAAGTTAGCAGGTACTTCTGAAAGATTCAGTACAATGAACTTTCCGTATTCAGAAATGTGAAGGGAGAAACCTTCTTCTTAATCTGAGAACTTCCAGCCACAGCTGAAGGCAGGCAGAGGGTGCTTGCAGCCTTCTGTCTATTTTTAGTTCCCCAGCTTAGAAAAGGCAGTTTCAGTGGGGCTTTCTTGGTCTGATCAATCTTATCCTCCTCCATGGCTAAACAGATTAAAGAGTATGTCTTCTGCATTCCCACAGAGTAAGTTGCACTCTTACTATGCTTTAGGAAAAAGAGAAGCATTATAAGAATCAGTCACCCAAAATAGGTCAAAATTTTGAAGACAACAAAGGATTACTGTGCAAATAGTTTTCCAAGGGAGACTACAGCAAGCTTTCTGTGCTAATGCCAGGCTCACTGAACACAAGGCCCTTCAGAGTGCTGTGATTCTGGTATTTTGCCCATGTAGATTCAGGGGTACAGTATACAAAGCATAAAGGGAGTCGACAATCTTTCCCATGGGTTGTGTTATAGTAAGCATTTCCTGGCTTCTAGCATAACTATACAATATATACACTAAGCTCTCTACAGAGCTCAAGTATGTAGTTCTTGCACAAATCTCTGAAGGAGTCTTTTTGCTGTCTTTGGACATGCATGTGGACTCTGACAAGAGCTACTGCAGGATATTCTTTTGGGATACCTGAAAGGTACAGCCCTCTATCTTATCTTAGTTGTGCCCTGAAGCAATTTGATTATATTCTAACCTTTTGTTTCCAGTAGGAGCTTGGAATGGCAGGTGTGCAATTCCCTAACCTCAGTAAGGAAAATAAACTTCTTAAACAAAACAAGAATATGTAACACCAGTAAGAGCACCTTGTTCACTTCTAAGGCAACAATACTTCAGTGCTTAAGCTTGCCAGGAAATATTAGAAGCATGAAGTAGTAGATTTAGCTGAACTACACATTTTCTCAAGCTACAAGTAAATTTAAAGCTTAACATTTTTTAATCTTGTGATAATTTCTTCTTAGTTTAAAGCTTCTACAGTAGCTTAGTAACTGATTAGACAGTTAAAGTCCACTGAAATAAAAAATACATACATTAATCTGTGATCTAATACAGAAGTCACAGATCATTTATGTTAACAGTGCATAGAAATAAGCATGTAGTCTTGGATGATCTATTTCATTCCATTATTGTTTCACTGTGGCTTTTCCAGTGCTGAACAGGGCAATATTTTCATCATCTGGGACAAGGGAGGGGACAATAAAATTTGCCCTGGAATTTATAATACAATTAATCTAAATAGCTCCACTACAAAAAAAAAATAAACACACTACCCCACCATTCTTATGCACGCTGACTGTACTTTAGCTTGCTAAGTCATGATGTTCAAAACTGAACAAACAATTCAAAACAATGTGCCTTGAATGCCTTATATACTCATGTAGTCAGATATGCCACTCCAGCAGTAGAAGTAAACTTTAATCAGGGACTGAAGCCAGGAAAGTAAAAAAAACACTCACATATCCAATCTGCAAAACGTATTTTCCTCCTTACATACCATAGATGCCGCTGTATCCTGGCAACTGATAACCTCAATCTCAATGGGCTGCTCTCCCCCGCTTTTGAATTTTTCCAGCACTTCATTCACTCCAAGCCACTTGCAATCCACACCACCAACTGAAACTATGTAGTCACCTTCTTTTAGGCCCATTGACTGTCAAAAGATTTTGCACAGGTTAAGATCTGGAATTATAAAGTTCTGTAAAAGGTTTTTTGTTATCATTCAGTATCTGCCCTAAAGGCATTTCCCCCTTAGATGCTGTAAAACTACTGTCTAGCTAGACATATGGAACAAAGATGTATATATAACATAGAAACATGCAACTTTTTCAAGTAACAAATTACCTATCTGAGCTACCATTGCTAAATGTGATTCTGGCATACTCAAATGTTGGCCTTTTTTACATCCTTTTTACTTTTCTCCTTAAGTAAGTGAAACCTGTTTTTTGCTACCCTATCATCCCCCATGAGGTATTTTCTCCAGTATCTTTATGTGTCTTTCCTATAGCTAAGCTGTGGCCATCACTGCATGCTGGTTTATCCCTTTCTTTTTCTCCTCAAAAAACCAATAGATTAGAAGCCAATAGTACATTCTTTCACCTTTTTCACCAGGCACATGCTACCTTGCCTTCTCTTCCCGATCCTCATCCTTCTTGTTGTTGCTACTTCCTAAAGCCTTTAACCCTTCTAACTTCCTGAATTAGATGGGGAATAACATTTGCTGTTATTATCTGGGACCTTTTTATCTATAAAATGTGAGCAAAGGAAGAAATCAACTCTAGTTTAATGTGATGTCAGGGATACGGATGCTTTAATATCTAAGGTGTATACAGCACTGAAAATGCATTCAGATTATATGAACTGACTATACTGATGTGCAGTAGAACTCAATAAATCCTCCATACACCAGTATGAACAAGCTAAAGTTACATTTAAAATACTGTAATGCTAGAGTCTGGAGATAAATTGTTAATATTGCACGAATACACTTACTGCTGCAGAACAAACTGGATCAAGACAGTGAATCTGCACTGGTGCACCTCCTTTAAGACTGAATCCTAGCTCTCCTGCTTCATGGTGGATGCGAATGGTACGTGGAGCTGTCCATCTCTGTTTGGCTGAGAATACTGTCAGTGGGCCCTGGAGGCAACATAGCAGCAGACACATTATGATTTACTGTAATTTGTAAGTAAATGTTCCTATTTTTTCTAAGCTATAATGCTTTAAGCTCATCTTATGTAGGTTTTACTCAGGTTATCTTTCAGCTACTTCCACTGAAATGCAACAGTGAGGTTTATCACAGAGGTTTAAGATGTGCCCTGAAGTGCTCAGCCCTACTTCACAACTGTTCAGATGATACTTCAGAGTAGGATGAGAGCAACTGCCAAGTTGTTCTGAGATCCTGTTAAGGTGTGCAGAATCTTTCGGCTGCAGCAGACTCTAAGGTCCTATATTACTTCTAGTTAGGAGGGGATAAAATGTTTCAGGAAACATTGAATATTCTGATCCTAACCGCAACTCCCAATTTTCTTTGCCCACCAATACATACAGAGCCACCTGAAAGACTGGCTTTGTAGCATGCCCATCTCCAAATACTACATGTTTCTTCCAATCTTTAAGTTTTATGCAACTATCCATTGAAAATTCATGGGACTTTTACGGAGGTTATCAAGAATGAATGTTGTGCAAAGCCATACACAAATGGGACTCCTATTCTTTGCTAGTCTCAAGTTGACTTATACCTCTGAAGCTAGGAGTAATCTCTCCAATAACTTCTGAGAAAAAACCCAGTTACTACAGGATAATTTTTTCAGGCTTAAATACCTGTGTGCCATCCTTCATGTTAGAGTGAATTTATATTTACTAGCAAAATGGTTAGTCGTTAAGCACGTTACATACCAGTCTGTGAAAGAAGTCTTTAACCTTCACCTTGGAAAACTGAGGAGCAATTGCTTCTATTTTATGCTCCGTTTTAGCTAAAATGGAAAGAAAAACAGATTAATTTTCTCTCAAGTACTTGTTAAAAGACATACAATTTTTTTTTTCATTCCAAACTAGATAGATATATCTCCTAAGTTCTTACCAGACTGTAGAAAAACCTAATTTTTGTGGAAATGTGCAAGACAAGTATCTGAATTACCTCAAAAATATCTTTAGAGCTCATAGTATCAATACAGAAAACTTAAAATAATCCATCCAAGAAAAACTATGCTATTCTCTTTAATTTCTTTTTCTTTCAGAAATATTTCAAACCAGCGCTCATTCTGTCGCACTGCTTCCAAAGAGGAAAGAGTTGGATGAGCTGAACTACAATAGGAAGAACCAATAGCAGACAAACTGAGTTTACAGCTTAGATCAGTGGAGTTGTGCTACAAGAAACAGTTACTAGTTTTCCCTGTGTGATTTTAGCTTTTAAAGTTTCTTCGTTTTTCCTAGCTCAAAAGATACCAAAAAAGTTGAATTCTAAATAATAACCATTGTTATCTACCCCAGAAAATGACGAGGCCAGAGACAGAAACACTATAAAGCAGCTGTAACAAAATTATTTTACCTGTGATTGAGGAAACATGTAAAGAATCCAAATTCAAATATACAGTATATAACTTGTACATTATTTATGTATGTATGCATATCATATATATACATATATATAAAATAAAGGCATATCCCCATGAAAACATATACATATATGTTTAGTTATCCTTTATTTCTAGCTGCATGTACTTACGAAGGATATCTGGAGCTTGGTTTAGACTGAGAAAGTCATCTTCCATCTCCTGCTGAGAATATTTGAGAAGTGAGCGCTTATGTGCAGCTGTCAAAACCTCCTGAAGAACATCAATGTTTCGAAGCTTTTTGCACAGCCCACAGACCCTTAGAGCTTCTTCATGGCAAACAATGGCTTTGCGTAAATGTGCTTTCCCTGAAAGGAATTAGAAACTGTTGGTTGTCCTTCACAGACAATAAATACAAGGTAATTTTCAAATTGTATCCAGTAGCTGAGTGAAACTGGCAGTTACCTAATTGTTTTCTCTGCGCTTTGTCCTTTAAAATGGTGAGAACCATCAGTCCTTCAGGCATGTGGTCATACAGCTGGGACAAGGCTTTCTCCTGCTGATCTTCATCATCACCGGACTGCACTGTAATAATTGGTATAGAACATTAACCATTAGACATCTCTTGGTGCCCTGTTCCTTTAGGTGTATTGCTGTGTAATTACTATCTTCTTTCCAAATGCAGTCAAATATTTTTGCACGTATATACTGGTGGGTATATATCAAGTTTTTAGGACTTCTATTAGTTTTACCATCCACAGTATGCAAGTAATACTTATATGCAGGAATATAGTTACAAGAATTGAACAATTTAGTAGCACATAATGGATATAATGTTTTTATTTTATTTTCTGCAAAAGTTACATTTATTGAACTTCCACATTCTTCTGTAAAGGACAAAAAGCACGGCCACATATCTGAATGGGAAAATGGCCACAGATTAACATATATTGAAACTCCAAAGTTCTTGGCTCCTAGCCTTATTCAAAAGCCAAATTATAACTGTTTATGTGTTGATTATTCTTATTTATGTGAATATATAGAAAATGTATGATTCTTACATTCATGGTCACACAGAACGGTGGCAATGAAGTAATGTGCCAGAGCTCTATAATGGTCTGACTTTATTTGTGCCAGTTTAGACCAGGAATAGGGGATATTCTCTTTCACTGGTTCCTGATTCATTGCAGTGTTAACCAGCATGTAAACCTCTCCCACCTAAAACAAAGCACAGAATTGAAGTATGACAATTTAACATCAGTTACCAGGAGCTCAAGTAAGGGTTATTATATTCAGCCTTAATTAATTTCATGCACATCACATCAAAGGGGTGGGGAGGGGGAGAAAAGATGGTTAGAAATGGTTGGAAATAAGTTTGGAAAACAAAATTAAATTCCATCTCTGATTTTTCCCTTACGAGAAAATTAAATCAATTTTGTACAAGAACAGATGAACTAAGTCAGTCAACCTATATGGCTTCAGAGTTCAATAAAAACACGATATAATAAAGTTTTTAAATTACAAATACATCTCATTGGGTTAACAGCTGAGAAAAAGGGTGAAGCATATTACTTATACAGTAGGTTTGTACTTCACTTCTGAACTTCTGAAACTGTGGAATCATATCTAGTCATAAGTTTGTGTGGTCTAGTTAAAACTGGGCTACTATCCTTTTATGCAGAGGAAATAAAATAGCTTTTCAAACAGTGAATGCTGCTTTAATGGATCAAAATACTCCACCTGACAGAATCAAAAAATCTTTTCTCTGCAGCCGATCAATCTTGCAGATAAATTAGGGTAGCTTTACAGAATTGACAGGAAAGGCTTTGCCCATTTATCTAGTATGGAACCGGTTATACATCTGCTACTTTGAAACAGCTCAGCAAGCATATTCGTATCTTGTTGGCATACCCAATTCTTTATGTCAACAACCTCAATGAAGTGTGAACACTACCTTCTGGGGCATAGCCTGCCTCTCCATTTTTCAGGCAAGTCCCAAGACAGC
This sequence comes from Mesitornis unicolor, assembly GCF_000695765.1. Taxonomy (NCBI): domain Eukaryota; kingdom Metazoa; phylum Chordata; class Aves; order Mesitornithiformes; family Mesitornithidae; genus Mesitornis; species Mesitornis unicolor. Next base: position 48,733 of record NW_010207888.1, read on the forward strand.
TCTGCAGCTACCAGTCTGACTCTACTCATCAAGGTCCTTCCCTCAGTTACAATTTAATTATTCTTTTGGATTTAAGCTTTTTAGGTTTGCATAACCTCCAGCTGCTGGGAAATAACAGATAGGTTGTGTTCAATACTTGACAGAGAACTACACAACCTGTCCTTTTGTATGTTGTTCTGTCGACAAGATCTGTACTGTTTGAAAAAGCAGTATAATAGCTTGTAAAAAACTTCTGCAAGTTCACTGCCCAAGTGTTCCAGCATGTTTCTATTAAACTTCAGGAATTATGAATTAATTAAAAAAAAAAAAGAACCATAACACTTCTAAAATAACGGTATTTAAATTGCAGCTATTTGCTTTTTAATCTTCTGAAAGGTTGTGATTCTCACTGTAGCTTGTGAGCTGTTCTTTGTTACTTTTGGTTTTCAGTAATGGTTGTTAACATTTAGGTTTAATAAATTCTGTTAATATTATTAGAGGCTGTAGCTAGTAACACAGCACTGTAAACAGTTATTTTAAAGACCAAATTTTAAGTCTCATATTTTACCTTGGCAACTTCCTGTGTCATTTTCACTAGTATGAAAAACTCATTGCGTATTCCAGGAAGACCAATCTGCTCAAAAACACACTCCTGAGCTTGCGCAAGCATCATTTTTACTAGTACATTCAGCATAGCTGGGCTCATATCATAACTTGGTGTGTGAGTAAAGGTCTCCTTTAAGTAGTTTAGGACTCCTGAAATTACAAAATGGTTTTGTCAGCATTACAAAGAGAGAAACAAGTGAATTTAATTCTAACATGTACAATAATAATTAAGATTGAAAGCATACTCTCAATTCTAGTCTTGCACTACAGCAATCTAAAGGGGTTCTTAGTATACACGATTGACCATAAAGCTGTGCTGAACCAAATGTGACTTGTATATGAGAGTGGTAGGCTAGGGCTTATGTGGAGGACAAAGAAGAAGAAGAAATCTATGCAGCTATAAGGAAGTGACAATAGAACCCTTCCTAGAAGGAAAAAAACACAAACATATAAACTTAATTAATTATGAACCTCCTTTTCAGATGCTGCTACGTGCATTGTGTGTCCCAACAAAAGCTCAGTTCCATCCCTGTAAGTAAACTAGAACAGTATATTTAATAGGGTAAAATTAGATTCTGCTCTAGACATTGGGTTCTACCAACATAGTAATCTTTTCTATATTTTATCAAATTAAAAACAAACACTAACTGTAGTGCAAATATTAAGTAACAGTTTCAAAAATGGAAGCGTAACCTTCAGCACGCATGTCATCCAACTGGTTTAGTGAGTTCTACTAGCCTGCTAATTGCTGAAAATACTACAAGAGTGTAATGATAAGACTTCTGCTTTTAAGTCTCCCAGCTTCTGTAATCTTACTTCTTGCCACTACATTTGGTTCTGGCCATGTTGTGCTGTATTGTCCTACTACCAGTTTCTGAGATTTTTCATTTTCTGTGTTACACTCGTACACTTATTAATATGCCCTTACACAAATTTGAATTATGGCCAGCTCTGCCTTTTTGCACCCAAAAAAAAAAAAATCAACCCCAAACTTGCCAGGCACATCCCAAGTACTGATGGGGTGCCCTACAGAAAGGAACTGAAAGGACAGGGCAGGGAAAAAAAAAAATTTTTTTGTTCTCAACATATTTCTGCTTATGGGGTAAGGATATACACACCGAGAGCTTTGTTGAGGATAAACTATGCAACATTTTCTATTCAGCACAGAGAAACTGTTAATACATACTCTATATCATGTCTCTACCAACATAATGAACAGTGTTACGGAGCCATGCACAGGTACAATGAAATGCCTCCTGAGCACATTGCTTTGGGGCCCTGCAAAGGTACTGTGGTAGCAAATGATGCATTTCAATTTGTGAATTAATTCTGTTCTGCAAATACATTGAAGTAAAAAGCAGTGATTTTTGTATTAGCAAATTTAGCAAAAGGAGAAATTTCTCAAGTATTGAAATATTTTTTAGATTAAATACAAAGGTTGAAAAACAATTTATTTGATAAGTGCATGAAGAAATACTATCAAATTTTTTCGAAAGCTGTGTATTCAAACGAGGGGTTTTATGACAATCCAACTCTGTGGTTCACAGTTTATCACTGATAAGGCTACTCATAGGTAGAAACCAACAGCTACAGATTGTCAGTGCAGAAATAAATCTTATAGTACGTATTGATTACATAGCTCATGTCTTTAGGCATTATGTGTAGCAGAGATTATGTTTACAAAAAATTAGAAAAAAAATCCCATACCAAACCAAAAGCTTCTATAACAAGTTAGTTCAAGGCATGTGCTTCCCTTTATTAGAATTTGAATTTTTCTTCACTTGGGACAGAGATTGTTTATTCTGTACCTGTTTACCTTTGGAATCTAGGGAAAATATGTAGTCAACTTCCAATGAACTGCAAATTTTACTAGAGAACATAGTAAGATTAATTTTGAAGAGACCATGTGGAAAACTAGGGTTTAAGCCCTTTATCAACCCTTTGAATTGTTTCTTGTACAGATTTTTAAACCAATCCAGTTATCACTGAAGTAAAAGCAGCTATGCTGATGAAACAAAGAATGAACAATGAAGCAGTTAACGCTAGGGCTATTACTCAGACCTTTGAACTGCAGTTCATTAATCATTAACCACAGTATTCACTGTCTTCATTTGCATGTTCAAACTACAGTTCCAGGTTTTGAACTAAAACTTCATCTCAGCTTTTAAGTAGGCTTCTTAAATTTCCCTATTCCTACTTTTTTTGTGTCATGAAGTCAGTGGGAAATGCAGAAATCTGCAGCTTGTCAGGATGAGATTAAGAACACTTGCATAAAGACCTTCCTCATATTTTTAAAAGTGTACCTGCAGCTCTCTGAAAAGCATCAACAGCATTTTCAAGTCCAGCCTGCGTCTGCCGATTGCATCTTGTTCCAATCTGGGTGTAGACAGCTCCAATGTTGAATAAAATACTAGCTTTTTCAAGCAAGAGATTTTGCTGACACACTGGGACACCTGTGAAGGAGTCATACCTTGGGAAACAAATATTAGAAACGTTAAGCTTAGCAGAATCTATAGAAACAACAGATGTTTTAATTCTCTTTTTCCAAAAGAGCAATGGAATTCTTAGTAATTCCTCTGCTACACTGAAAATGAAGGTGAATAGAAATACCACTGTGTACTGTGAGGACAATCTTAAGTACTGCAAGCCAGACAATAGCTTTATTTGAGGCTTAGTTTTCAGCAGATTTTACAGCAGTGCCTCCATAAGCATATTATACCTAGCTCAAAAGTGCCTATAAAACATCACAGAGGCTGGGGAAGTATCTGCATGTGCTGCTATGTTCTCATACTTATATGTTGCCAAAGGTCAACTATTGGCATGGTCAAATCCTCTATAGCTTGTATTTTAAAGTTTCTTCTTGCAGTTACAACTAGAAATTTAACAGTTCCTCTTGGCTGAATGGTAGTCATTTTTTTATCATAAAAATTAAAGTTGTGAATTTAGAGTCAAACTTTGCTCATAGATGTAGTAAACACTTCACTATAATAAATAAAGACACTCCTCCCTTCTGGACCTAAATCTTCCTCTTAACAAATTGAAGGTGGGAAATTAAGGTCTGACCCATTCCCCATCTGCTTCACACAAGGTTCAGAGACCAGGAAACGTCTGCAGTGGTCCAAAATAAGGATTATTTTCTCTTTTTCCCTTATGCTAACCTGTAGCCTAAACCATAATCTAGCCAATGGCTACACTCTAAGCATGAAAAGGGTGTACTGTATTCAGGTTTACTCTTAACAGTTAAAAAACAAAATGACAATATACTGCAAGGAATAGAGGGGAGAAACACAATGACATGCTCAATTTAAACAAAAGATGGTTAATGATTAACAGCGTGGGGGGGGGGGGGGGCAATTTAGAAAAGAAAAAAAAACCAAAAAGACAAACATGAACTACACACTTACCATGTAAATAAAACTCCCATATGCCTGGTGGGTGGGAAAAATCTGTTTTCTACATAACCAAGTTGAAGGAAATAGCTTATCAACATCTCAATGCCAGCTTCATCTCGGCTAGGAGTACGGCAGGCCTTAAAACAAAACAGATTAAAATAAAGTGTGTTCTGTTGAGTTACAGGATGAATAAACATCAATGATAAAGCTCTACTTCCTTTGGACTTCTGCATATCATAGAAATGTGTGGAATCCGAGAACAGTAAGCTTAAGGCCATATGGATGCATTCCAAATAAGAGTTTTTCAGCTGCACAGCAGTGGCACATAACCTTTAAAGAAGCAAAGTAGATATGTTTGGGAAGTCTCAGAGTTAACTGAGGAAGCAAAAGGGACCTGTGTGGCAACTCCTAGACTTAATTAAATAAAGATAATGGGTATTTTATGAAAGCTGCTAAGAAAGTTTGTTTCTAGTATAACACAGGAAACAAGCAATAGCTAGAAACAATCACCACTGACTATAATCTTTTGCCAGATGCATTCACTTCAACATTCTTCCCGTTGAATTTAAAATACTTTAAAGTTTAAAAAAAGTAGATAAGACAAATCTTAGATTTACAAAGTTGTGTTAATAGCTCAATCACTTTGCATAACTTCATCCTTTTACTCACTTGTTCTTTACTGAGGCTGTAAAGACAATGAAGATTCATGTTCCATATTTCAGAAATGAAGTCAGTAAGAATATGGTAAGTTATAAGTAATAGTGGCATATTCTGATTCCATACAAATTTTGTTATTTACAACTGTAGATTACATTACAACTGTAGGCATGGTATGCCATACTTGAACTTACTTGTCTCAGATCCATGAGATCCGCTATTTCGTCTTCATACTCAGAACTGTCTTCACTATAATGTTCCAAAATAAAGTCCTAAAAAATAAATAAAAATTTGAATGTTGAAATATCTAAAAATAAACCTATTCTTTTTTTTCCTGCAGTTGCAAACAGTACAAAATTGATTCAGTTCTGATTTGCACGTTGTCTGCTCCCTTCCAGCCAGTAACACAGTAACATAAAATAATGAGACTACAAAAAGACAATAGAACTAATAATGTGATTTGAGATCTGAGACAAAATTTCAGTCTGCTGTAAAGGAACCAAACATTTATTACATCAGCTCCATTGGGTTTTAAAACAACAACACTTAGTGGTTTTGAAAAGGACAAGTGAACTCTGTTAACTAAAATACGAAGGGAATCGAGTGACCATAAAAACTTGTTAACAGAAGAGACTGTCAAGTTCTTGTCAGCTATATTAGTGCAATTCCACTTAAATTAACAAAGCTGCAGCGGCATAAAGTGGTACCATAATCTGACAACATAGATTAACCTACAGAAATAAAAGCAGAGACAAATGCTACAGTGATATAAGATGGTTCACCATGACATAAAATCTACACTCCACAATACACAGTAGTCCAAAAACTACAGAGGGTGGCTCAAATAGCCAGTGAAGTATATTAGCCAACAAACAAGCAGCATTAATGCTGCTTCCCAAATGAGCTAGCTTGGCTAGTGCAAGTTGGAGTATGACTGCATTGTGCTTAGAAAAATCTTCATTACTACTTCGTTTCATGCTTAAAGTAGTAATCCATAGTTTATTAGAACCAAAAACTGTAGATGGAATTCTTATTCTCTTTGGTTTAACTCTACTGTCTCTAAAGTGGTATTTTTTAACATCTTCAGTTAAGATCTGAACAGTTAGATCTGAATCTAACTAGGATAAGGAGTCCAAAGATGTTTTAAGAAGAACATTGCTCATGCAATGACCCAAATAATTGGTGGTTTATTTTTAGACACATTATGATCTCAGTTTTAGGGCAAACGAAATGAAAAATAATTTGTACATAAATTACTTCTGCTTCTTTAAACAAATCTGAAATGGAAGTTATTTCTGTTAACAATTCATTCTGAAATGTGTCTCTGAAATTTACCTTGAGGGGAAGTGTAAAGTCTACTTCTTTGGTTTCCTTCAGGCCAAGAGGTACCAAGGGAATGCTGAAAGTCTCTCTATGGAAAAAAAAATAATTCAGAAATATTTGTTTTCTGTTGATAAGGTAATTAATTTTGTTTCATTTGATGATAGAAAGTTCGTACGCTGGCGGGTGTTCAGGTAAAAGATACATAGTTTGTAACAGTTCCTTCCTACCCAAGAAAGTCTGATTCATTTTCAACAACAACTTAAGAAGACAGCGAGGAAAGGTACTTTCCCGCGATTTTTTTTTTTCATCTGAGCCTATTTTTCCTTCAAGGAAAGGAAACTCTCAAAGGCTGACTTACTGCAATTTGGCTCAACCCTTATACACCTGCACAAGTTATATGGACAGAAAACAGCTCCACGGCTGCTAGGCAACCTGCCATGGTAAGAGCTATGGTAAGTAGTTACCAGTATTTTACATGCTACCAATGGTTTCATATGTAGACATGATGTGTATCTAAGACAGGGAAAAGCAGGGCCAAAGTATACCAACTTCAACAGTGAGAGATCTAAGACTAGGAAGTCTGAGAACCACGTAGACAATGCTTGGTGTTAACCTCTGACTAAGCTGACCTTTAAAATATCAAAGGGTAATAAGGATGAGAATTGTGACTTAAAATCTGATCCTCGAGAGTATACTCACCTGTATCATGAACGTAAACCCAGATCATATTAGTAAACAACACTAGCTAATAAGACTATTATGAATTAAAGAGCATAATTTATCCCTCAAAAACTAGACATATTGCTCTTCCACTAAGTGTATTACACAATTATAAAAAATACCAGAACTGCTTCCAGATACAGTTTGCTGAGTAAGTTTAATGGATCGGTGTCAGGCAATTATAAAGTTTATCAGGTATTTTCCTTTTTCCTAAAAACAACTGCTTGACTGTCTAATTATTTAGAGCATTCGATTACCAACTATAAAATCTCACAGCTGTTATTGATTAATAGTCCTATCAGCAAAGCCAGCAAAATCTTTCTTACTGGTGAAAACTCCATCTCGGGAAAGTGGAAGGAGAGCGGCTTCCTCAGCAGAGGAAGAGTCCTTAAACTGGTTGGCATGGTCCAGAAAGTGGCTCTGCTACCCTGAAAAGGACTTCCTGGATACAAAGCCAAACCACCACTGCATATAGTGCAAATTATCTGATTTCTGATAAGACTTTTAGAAGAGACCACAACAATTTTACCACAGATTATATCATTACTTTTTCCCCCAAGGAAGTGAGACACATGCAAAAGAAATTCTAACTGGCTGATTTATTGAATTCTAGTACCACCCACAGTCCCTGTAGACACCAGCATTCGTCATTCAAAGGGACAGAAGTTCTATTTTTTAAGTTTCTAAGTTCCCACACCCATGGAGTCAATGTCATAAGGGCATTGAACAGTCAGGGAGGTGATCCTGGATTTCCAGAACTGAACAGAAATAGCGTCATGCTTCACAATTCAGCTGATATGTGTGCAAGTACTGGGAAGGCCAACCCTTCAGATTGGTGTAACACAATACAGTGTTACCCTAGTAATGTGGGTGTGAACTCATGTTGATGACTATATACACAATAACTTCAGAGAGCAACTATTAATAGCTATTTGCTGTTAAAGGCTGGAGAGCAGTTACAGAGGGAGTGAATTCTTTTAGCTGATGGAATATGAAAAGCATTTAGAGCTCAGAATGAACATCATCAGAAAGGTAAACCATCATTCAAAATAGATTGGGGAAACAGGAACAGGAGCGAATAAAACACAAAGCTTCTACCTGCCTTGGGGCCTGACCTGCTGCTCACCCTTCACTGAGAATCCAAATAGTTTGAATATTCTTTAGCTAGAAGAAGAAACAGGACTCTCATTCCCACAGCCATAACTTTCACACTGCTCTCTATGCTCGCATGCATCTGTGAAAACTGGTAAAAATCTTCAACCAAAATATTTTTCCAAATAGCTGTCAAAGTTTGTCATGGTGTTAGAGGGCAGGAACTTTAGCACAAGTTTCTTTTTGAGAAAAATAAAACATAGACATTTTGTCCCCATCATATGAAGTGCTTCAGTTTGTGTCTTGAGCTGCTAATGTTAATCAAATAGTAAACGTTCGGTTTTAGGAACAACCAGACATCTAACTGATACAGCAATCATTGCAGCATTCAGAATAATGAATAATTTTTAACTTTGAAGTTTTATCTTTGAGGAATCCATTGCAAATTGAAGTTTAGTGCGCTCTTTAAAGTTGGAAGAGTATCTTGGAACAATTCCAACTTCAACTACTAAAAATTTCTGTTATAGCCAGCTAGTTTATAGGATTTCTATCACTGAAGTACACCTTAAAGATTACCTCAAGTCTGCTCTGAGCTCTAAATCAGTGTTGGACTTCTATTCTCCAGCTATAGAGAACTGCTGCATGCACTGCATTGCGAACAGATATTGTATCACTAGATTTGCTCACTCTGTAATGCACTGAACCAACTGGCCATTCTAATACTATAAATTCTGCTAGGTGCTGTGTCCCCATAAAGCCTCAAGAGGTTTCAGTTCTCGCAATACTCCCCTCCACGAAGGAACTCTGTGTCTAAGGATTAGTGGTACACACCTATCCCAAGTGAAAGACAAATATGCAGGCTAACCTTTAGTCAACAAATCTCCCATCAAATATGTTCTCTCCCTAACAAGCACTCTGTTCTTTCACGTAATTATTGTCCAGCATTCACATTCACCTAGAAACAATTTTGTTTCCAGTGGTAAACAGATGATCTCTTAATTATTGAGTAACTTACTCTGTATTTTGATAAACTTCTACTGAGATGTTAAGTCCTTCCAATTCTTCCTTTAAGATCTGCAGGTCTGAGTTTACAAAACTCAGTTCCAGTAGTACATGTTCTCGTACTTTGTTGTTGGTAGTTGCTCTGCAGAAAGAGAGAGACAATTTTTTTATTGCTGAGGAGTAGGTTTTGTACATAAGCTTGGTTGACCCCCTTGCTAGCATTCTCAGTGTTTTTAAGATTTTTTTTATGTCCTTAAGAGATGATACAAGACCTCATGTTTCAGGATTTATTAGGTTTTTCTGTCAAGAGAGAGCCTGGGATAGTTTCCAGATAACAGCATGTAGACACATAGAAGATTTGCTTTGCACTAAATTTTTTTGTGTGATTAAGGGTGAGACTTATTTTCAGATACATTAATCAATAAAACGAAAGCATCTTAAGCAGAATCACTATCCTATTTTTGGTTTATGTGATCTTTTCCTAGAAGATATGAGGGTGGAGGTGGGGGAAGTAAGGAGATATTTTTCTTGAAAGAGACTTCCCTGCTTTATAAATTGAATAATAATCTGTTGGGACTTCTGATCTTAAGAACAAAAGAAAACAACTTTCCCATAAAACTGTTATTACAGAATGTTATACAAATATATACAAATATACAAGTAGAAAGATACTTCTTTTTAATACAATACAATTTTCTCTATAATTTTTCTGGACCTATCACCACTCTCGTCAAGAGTAAAGATAAAGCAAGTGATGGGCAAAGAACAAGCTATTAATTAATGGCAAGTTTAAGAAAAGTGAATTTATTTAAACATTTTCACTTCTCTAAGGGAATTATATTGACTATTTTGTTCTTGGATACTCATTGTTCCTCTGGTTGCAGAGAAACAGACACTACAGGAGACTATTGCAGATGGGTACTGGGGAAATTTTCAGTTCTCTGTAAGGGAAGGCTGGATTGTTGGAAAGCTACAAGACTTTGCTAAGCAGTTAATCACAGGATGCAATAGCCTCAAAACAGGGTGAACATTAAGCTGTTCCTATGGGGACAGACACATAATAAACTGTCGTAAAAAATGTGGTGGACAAAATATAATAGACAAAGGGAAAAGTCTCTTCCAGTTACCTCAAACTCTATGAGAATTTGGTGGCAAACATAACCCTGCTCAAATTAGATCTGCGCTACCCTGCTACTTGTATATCACTACTACATGGAATAAATAAGGCAACTGATGGTCCTTTCCACTGTGAAGCACAGATCTGAAGGATCTTGGAAAAAGCAGCAGCATAGTGACAATACCTTTATTTGATTTAAGGTGTAAAAAGGAGTCGTCGTAGCATTCAGCAAGATTCACTTGCCATTATCACTCGCAATAAAGCTGATCAAACAGAGCAACATAAGATAGTCATTCAGCTCGTTTGCTACCAAACAGTAGCTTTGAAAGTACACTTTATAGCAGCTAATAACTGTACAGAGCTACAGCATTAAAAAAACTCCAGGGAGATCCACAAAGCATCCAGCAGTAATTTATGCAGCATGTTAGAGGAGGGGTTAGGCAGGCTGAGAAAAATAATTTTTAAAAAATAATAATTTTGTTGCTGAGGCAAGAGAACTAGGAAGTCATGACACATACATACCTTAAAAGATTTTCAGCACCAGCTCTCAATCTTACTGCTCTTAAGATCTGTTGGTTTAGGACAGCTCTTTGATTTTGCAGTTTGCTTCGACCAGTCTCTGCAAGAGGGTTACAGCCCTAGAATTAAGGAAATGAGGGGGGTTTGTTACTGTTGGAAGAAACTCTGAAAAAGGACTAACACTGATTTTGAATGAACTTTAATGCCATGAGTTCTAGATGAATACAAATTAACTACACTGATATCAGTGATGAAGGACTGACAGTGTTTCTTTTCTCAAACTTGGTCATTAAAAGTGAAAGAGACACCATGACCAAAGCATTTGATGTTAAAATCCAGGCAGAAAATACTTGTTTTAAAGCTTATGTACATGTGTGAGCCAGTCTGTTCTCCTCTATAAATCTTCTGAAGCTATTTTCCAATTACAATCAAATTTGCCAGGTTTCAAGAAAACAGTATCTGGCCAGGCAGTAACTCCTATCAAAGTTTCTGCTTAACCTTTGCAAAACATCAGAGTTCCATGCTGGGAAATATGCAGCCTTGAAATACAGCTCTATCGGTAAACAGGCTCTGGTGGCACCACTGCTCGCAGTTAGAGCCTTTCTAAGGATCTCTGCTTTCCTTCCTTCTGGTGCTCAGACCTCTGCTACAATTCTTACCCCTCCTCCCCTAGGTTCTTCTCTTCATATCTCAAACTTATTTTGGTAGAGTACTGCTTATCTGTACAGCTCTTCTTCACACCCAGGAAATCCTCTCGGATCTTTAGGTCTACCCTGCTCTACCCCAACAGCACCTTTACATAGTGCACCAAAAATATAAAATATTAACAAGCTTTATAAGTTCTTTCATATATATATGTTCACAGTGCCAAGTGCAATGATTTATCTGCCCATTAGTTTTTCTTGTTAACCTGTTAGCTGAACAAAGATTATATATTGATAGCTCAGTATCAGGTAAACTGGAAAATTGAATAATCTGAGATGGGATTAGGTAAGAAGGGATATGAAATAATAGAACTTGACAGGGTAAGATGACGATTATACCTTCAGAAAGTCATCACAGTGAACTCTTAAAAAGTACAGCATGAAATCCAGAATTCCCAGGAATGCTCCTGTTTATGTGCATACCTTACACAAGCACAAGACTCAAACTACTGCAACCTGAGCCATTGTATTCTGGTGAACACTGATAAGCTAAAACTGTTATAGATTAATAGGACTACATGTTTGGGAATTTTTTGGGTTTTTTGGGGTTTTGTTTTTGGTTGATTGGTTGGGGTTTTTTAGAGAAACACAATCTTAACACCTTTTTTTAAATAGAAGTTTCACTTCCACTTTGTTTTTCTTTGCCCCTACCTTCCTTTTTTGGAGTATCAAATGTCTTTATATATTAATACTAATTTATAGTCAAATGTCTTTGAGCATTAATACTCATTTCTAGACAACTAGTGCATCTCTGCAGCCTTAACTACTGATTCTGAAGCAAATAAGACCACTCTGTTTTAAGGCTTACCCTTAAATAAAGTATGTCCTTTTGAGTGGCTTTGCTGGGTATCATTACAAAGCTTACCAGGGTCCTACTGGATCATGCATTACACAAGAAGGAGGCTCACAGCTGTGTGATATAAGTCTTCCCTCAAGCACTCCAGCCACTAAATTATGTACTATTTTGGACCTCTTCCTCTTAGTTTTGACTAGAAAAAATGGTTTTTATATAAAAGCATTTAAAAGTCTCTCAACAAGCTCTAATTATGAGTGCTCAGGGAACAACATACCAGCACAACAAAAGCAAGTATTCAATAGAACATGAAGTTCTAATCATCTATTTGAAGTTCAGTTCTTATTTGGCTTGGCAAGTGAAGGCAAATTGATTTGACAACAGAGGTGCGACCTGATCAACCCAGATTACACTAGTTCAACTGAGAAAGCACATAGCCCAGTATTGTTAATTTTAAATTCCTAGATTGAAAAACTTGTAATAAATAGGACAAATCACAGGAAGCTTGTGCAAACACCTTCACATGCACTGTTCCTGGAAAACTTGCAAAATAAATGCAACAGTAAATTACTTTTAGTGCAGAAGTGTTTCTGCATTGAAACACCAGTTACAGCAGAAGCCCGAAACTGGGGTGCACAGTGTATACTCTCTTTGTTGAAAAAGCACTGGCAGCAAGCGCAATACATAGAAGATGAACTTCTTACTGGAGAGGGCATGCACATGTAGCAAACTCATTCATTCCTCTCAGATTAAAAGTAGTCCTTTACCTACCAAATACTTCGTGCTCCTTTACACGCATTTATACACCAAGGCATAAGCAAGGCACACTTAAAGGTATAACATGGTCTTGTATCCACAAGTTGATTTCTGCTTTCAGCCTGTTTCTTTTTCTGAGCTGCCACTGTTTTTCCTACTTTGATTTTTCTTCATGTTGTATAATCTTTCTCTACTAGTAGTATTGAAAGTCTTCCTTCCTTCCATTCTATCCGTGCCATTTTTCATTTAAACCTTGCCAACTATTTCCTCTTGCTTTTTGCATTCAGTTTGAATACTTGATTCTCATCTTGGGCCTTTCATCTCTCTATCCCTCTATAGGTCTGTGATGCTTTCTTCCAACTCCTTTCTCAACCACTTGGCCCAAGCATCCTTTGTAAATGTATCCTTGTCTCGCCCTTGTCTTCGTTTTCTCTGTAAAGCTGCAGCTTCTTTCCAGAACTCCCTGCCCTTCTTGTGTGCCAAACAAGTTTCATGACATCATTCAAATACTTCTTTACAGCTGTACTTCTGGGAAATTTTTCAGGAAGATCAACTGCCTGGTTCCCAAGCCCATGAAGCTCGGTATAAGTGGTGTGTTTATCTCAGTGGACCTTTGATCAAGCTCCAGCTCAGAAATCAAACAAGCTCCTGTTGAACGATGAATGCGAAACTGCAATGATCTTAAACTGTGTGCAAAGAGAAAAAATGGCAGAAATGTTTCCCTGCATTTCAGGACAGGCCACTAATCTCTGTATGAAGCTTTAATGCAGAAACAGCCCTGAGGCCTAAGAGAGCAAAGCAATGACAGACAGAGGTATCTGTGTCACCTCCGGTGTGCCTGGAAGTCTTGCACTTTTGTCTCCTTGATGAAAGGCTTCTCGTAGATCAAGGAGTCTGTTTTCAGGATAGGTTCACCTGCTGCAAGCATATACCTCCCATTTACTTCTCAAGGCCTATAAGGAACTTGTATTTTACCTTTTGGAAACACTGCTTTTTACATCTCCTGTACAGGGGATGGGGCCACTTGGTTAGTTTGCAGGCTTAAACTCTTCACTGTAATCAGGCTGCCAGAAAACTGATGTCTGTTTCATGTGTCTGCATGGGGGACAGTGAAAATAGCCAACATGTGCAAAAAACCATAGGAAATACACAGTCTGGGGAAGATTCCCCCTCGTGTAAAGCACAAATTCTGTCTACTAAAAAGTTCTTTAGCAGACAGATCCGAGAAACTGCTTCATTTTGTTTTCCCAGACAGCATTTGTACTTGGTTCACATTTGGACAATCCCAAGAACGTTAATGTTCAGTTCATTACATTATCTTCCCAGCGTTTTCCACACCTACTGTTTCATCTCTTGTCAACAGGATGGTAGATGCCTCATTTAATTACTGTTTATTTATTTTCTGAGCCAAGACAATTGCAGTAATGAACTGGATTTTATCCTGGCTTATACACTATTAGTAAAATTATTAATTAAATAGCAACAAAAGAACAGTTATTACTAAGCAAGTTGCAAAAATGTCCAAGAATGGAGTATGATGTAAGCTTTAATTGCATGCATTTTGGACGGGTGGGAGAAATGACAAGTAACTTGGCTGTGAAGACAATTCAAATAGTAAGCTCAGCTATCAGTTTCAGAGCCCTTTTTCCCCTCAAAGCATAGCTGCACTTCATAAAGAAATGTCTAATGTGCTTAAGTACTATTATCCTTAGCTCCTGAACCAATAAAAGCTTTTTCAAACCTAAAGTTCAGTTAGCTAGTTACTTTGTTTCTTCCTGCTTGGTAGAATAGCATTGTTAAACTGCAAAATGAGAAAGCTGATATATTTTTAATATATCATAATCAGAGGCCAAACCTGCCCAAGAGTTATAGATTCTTGCCACATGTTATTTATGTACCTAGTTACAAACGTCTCGAAAGAAACAGACACTGATTTTGGACAACTAAAGATACATCTCCTGATGAAGGCCAGCCTGTGCAGGGCCTGCATGTTTGAGAGCAATCCTCTGCCTAATGAACAGGGCATGCTGACAGATTCCAATGGGATTGCTGCTCATCTCTCTTTAGAACTAATGCCTGAGCTTAGGTGGCAGGATATCCCACTGGGTTTTATTTTTAAGTTTATAAACATTATCCCACACGTCAGTTGTATTATGAATGCCTGTGGGATCTCTGTGACACTGCCTCTGTCAAACCATGCACTGCCAGCAGATCAACAGGAGCTCAAGCAGAGCCAGAAAGCGGCTGACTGTTCAGTACTTATGTGGGATTTTGGGGAGATTTTCTTCTATTACAGATTAGGTGGGGGCAGAGAGGGTAGCTAGGCAAGCCTGTAGTCAAGTACTCCAGGTCAACTACTGATGGACATTATCTTGCCTCTGTACAAGGTACCAATGCTTACCTCCCTTCTGATGGGGCCTTAAAATCCCCCAGTGTAATATAGGCAGTATCTTTGTGGTTTTCCAAGTTTAGCCTTCAAGCCTTAAGAAATTACCTACTACAGAGGGAAGATAGCTGTCAAAAGTATGGATCCCAAATAAAGAAGCAGTTGTATTTACTTTGGATGCTAGGACGTTCTTTCTTTAAGACAGAAGTATTCTTAATATCAGAAACATAGTTGTGGTGGACACAAAAATCATGACAAACAATGAGTAATCACAGTAAGCATTTGAAATTAACATAAATGTGATTAATGAAGTAGTGGTTTGAACTTTTAAGATGAGCCACACACTGTCTGAAGGTGACACAGAGTTGAAACTGGGTGTGCCTTCTTACTTAAAATAAAGCATTCCTTTACAGCCAGTGCAACCTGTGCTGCTTGTCAAGCCCAGTAGTGTATGCAAATGCCCATGTCCTCCAGATATTTAAACATGTATGCAATTTAACTTATGCACATAACTCCTTTGGCTGTAATAGCAATTGTAGTAAAAAGCATGATTCACACCAGTATTTCTAGAACTGATCCTAAATCCTGCTAGATTATTATTTTTATTTCCTTACTTTCTTCCACTACTATAATTAAAAGTTTCTCTTTGCATCTTTTTAGTTCAGTTTTTAAATTTTAGCTATATACTGCAAGACTTTCAATAGTAGAAGTTTTATCTGAGTTAGAAAAATAAAAAAGAGAGGGAAATGTGGAAGATCTGTTTTTCCCAAGCCTGATCTACTTGTGCCATGAACAAGTATTTTACAGTTCTAAGTGCCTGGCCCCAAAGATTAAGATACAGTTTTAAAACTAATTATTGTATTAAATTCCATATACAGGTTTTCTATACAATATTCCATCTTGTCACACTGATTCACTAAGCAAAATGAAAATTAGCGTTTCGTCAGAGATGTCTGTCTCCTGACTAACCAAGTTTCAGATGTCGGATGATTCTTAGTTTCAAAGGAAGGCCTACTTTCATTTTTAGGTTTTATGAACTTGTATATAATGAGTGGATATGGCATGACGGGGCGTATGAATCATCACAACATTTTTTCTGTCCTGCCAGACAAGTGGAAAGAGAACAAATAGGCAAATAAATATTCCAATGCTAATGTTGATGGTTGCCTAGCTACTAACGATGAAAAAGAACCACATGAGCTGAACTCCAGTGGAAGCACAGGTGTAGCAGGTTGGTAAACCGATACATTAACCACGGCTTGGGGGGAAGCCCTGCAGAAGAAACTCCAAAAGCCAAGGAGGGAGAGTTAATTAGGGACGAGCTGATTCATGAGCTGGTTACCATACCTATCATCACTTTCAGCCTGGTGCTTCATCTATGGAACTGCTTATTTTCTGTTTTTAGCCTTTTCCCCTTGCAGGGAGGACTAATATATACTGTGTTTCTTTCTGAATCATCAGCTTGGTCTAAATGATAAGTATCTAGCCTCACATATGGAACCAAAGCTTTAAGAAAGGGAAAAGAAAATAAGCATCTTCATTAAACTGATCAAAATCTAAAGATTAATTAAGTTAGCCATCCTACTGCTCTGCCTCCACATAGCACACTGGACCGCTATCCTAAAGAACAGAATTGAAGACTGGATGCTTAGTGCTGTACCAGCAGATGCTTGGAGAGCTACAACAGAAAGGGTAACCTTGGAAAATGAATTATGTTTACTCCTTATCATTTATTGCAACTTCCTGACTGATTAAGGAAGTTGAAGTTACAGTCTGTGTAAGGTGTTACAAAGCAGTAAACCAAGATGGGAAAGACATAGTAGTAAGAATTTTCTGGATATCTCTTCCATGCTCTGCTTCTACCCGCTCAAAACAAACAAACAAAAAACCAACAAACAGGGCAGGCATAGCCCTACTAATAAAACAGCACACAAGCATTGGATCCTATAACTGGATGAGTATTACTTTATAAATATCCTGAGTTCTGTATATTGATGTGTTTTGGGGATATTTACTTTGTGAAAACTTACTAGTTAAGTGGAGTGGTGTGCTATAATGAAAAAAAAGAAAGGGAGAACAGCTTGGAAAAGAGTTGTTTCTTCCACAAGTGTTCAAAAGTAACAAAAAAAAATATGGAAGAGGTCGGAGAGGCCAAGCAATCCACAGTGCTGTGGCAGGCTTAAAGAATAACTTCCCCAAGGTGGGAGCAGCATCTCACGTAAGCCAAGTGGCACACAAGGACAGACCTGCTTTAATTACTCTTGGTCTCTTGAAAAAGCCTTCTGTCTAAATGCCTTGCTCTACTTCTAAAACAAATTGTTCTTTGCTCTTATCATTAGTTTTGTCATTATTTTCTGTTGACCATAGACTCTCTCTCTCATAGGGAAGAAAGACCGGGGGCAGAGTTTGGACAGACATGCGGGATATGCGTGGTTGATTCACAGGTTGCTACCAGTAATAGTGAAAGAATGTGGATCTTTGCACACAGGAAGTCAAGACACGAGGCTGACGGTCCAAGAGCACTCACACCATCCAGGAGTACAGGTACATTTTGCCCTGGCAACGTACCATGAAACATACTGAACTAATCTATCTACATGAGATAGTTGAGATAAAAACGAAACAGTAGCAGAACCAGTTTCTTGGTGCGTTACCTTCCCAGGAAGTAAAAAGTTCTAGACAGAAGCTCCATCTTCTTTTTGATGCAAATTAAGGTGGTGCTTCCACTTTGCTCTATCCTCTTCAGGACACCAGCAAGGATTTTTTTTGTCATTGTTGTTTGTTTTGTTTTTAAAACGAAAATCCTTCTCACAAGTTTGTTTAATTTTGCCTATATAAATGACAGGCTTTGCCACAGGGGAAAAATAAGTGATAATGGACAGAGATGGGGTAAGGGAACCCTGCAGAGCAGCTCTGACATGGCTGAAGGGAAAGGAGAGAGGGAGTCTGAGGAAGAGTGCAGATGGACTGCAGAAGCTGCCACCCATCACATCTGAGAGTCACCTGGCAGTGGCACAGCCCAGCCTAACTTTCTAGTGTGGCAACAGAAGTCAAAGCAGGAAACAGGACTGTGTCTCTATTTCCTCATTTCTGGTCATGGCCCTTTACATAGAGCCAGTCATAGTTTTATAGGGCCTCCTCCCTACAGAGAAAAAGAGTGCTAAACAAGAATTAAGTTGTTTTACATACTGTATCTTAGGATACTAAGGGTTGTTTTCCGGTATGCTGTATTTAAGACTTCAAAAAGCATAATACACAAAAGAGCACTATACAGACCTGGCACATACTTCCCACAATAATCCATTTATCAAAAGAAAATATAAAGAGTCTGAAACAAATGGACATTGTATGAACTGCTCAATTTTTCTCAATTATAGCATTTAATTGTGCACAACATTCTTGCAAAGTATGGAAGGTAACCCTATTGTGTAAAAGCTGCTTAGAAGCCCATTTGTGGGCAGGTTTGATAAAAAGCAAGTGTTTTCACTTTGCTCCACAGCTTACAGAATAAAACGGTCAATCAACTAAATATCTTTTGATCTAAACCCACAAGGACTAGCCTTGGAAACTGATGTGATTCTGCACCAACAAAATTGGTAAACCAACGCTCAAATCCTTTCAGGAAAAAAAAAATAGTAGTGTGATTTAAAAAGGGAGGGAAAAACCACATAACACCGGGGGGTGGCAGGGGAGGAAGACCCATGGGCATACATGCACATCTCAGGCACTAGTTTCAGTTACATTAAATCACCTAGCATGCCATTCAGATGAACATGTAAGGCCTAAAGATACTATGTCGAAAGTATCTCCTTGCATTCACTGTTTGTATCTGTTCAAGATTCCAGGAGTGGGATTGTTTGGGGTTTTGGTTGTTTTGTTGGGTTCCCCCCGCCCCTTCTCCTCAAACTACTGAGTTGGAATGAAAGCTCTGATCTTTGAGACCATTCAACTAATGTGTAACAAGGAATACTGGTTTCCTGCTTACACCTAACTTTTAGGGACAGAAGGCTTTCAGCCCAGAGACTGATCTTAAGTTTACAACTTTATTAAAAATACTTATGAGCTGGACCAATCTTTCAAAGATCTGAGTGAACAGAGGGAAGAATGTTCCACTGCAACACTGGCTCAGTCAGATTAATTTTATTTCAGATGCATATCCATTTTCTACTGCTTTACGACAAATTCAAAAGTGAGAAAGATGCTCATGATTAGGTGTAAATTTGATCTTGCAGTATTTCCATACATGAGAAAAACTTCATTCCTGTCCAGGATATGGGGTTTAGTCTGATCTAATGCTGTTACAGTGAACCTACCCCTAACGTACAACAATTTAACTGAAAATAAACTCAGTCCTTTAGCAATAGTAAGTACAGAAGATACAATCCTTTTACAAGTTATGAAGCACAACTTGACTATTAAACTTCAGTTACTCCCCATCAGTAAAAACAAATAGGTGGAAGAGTTGATTTACAGAACTTAACAAGTTCATGAAAAGTCAACTTTTTTACGAACATGCTTCAAGGCAGCCTACAAGCACCCTATACTATAGAAAATGTAGCTGTGAAAACTCCAAATAATTACAACTTTGCCACGCTTCATGATTTCCTGCTACGAACTATTAAGAAAGAAGTGATTACTCACCAAATATTATAGTAGGATTACTCAAATGAAGAAACCAGACAAGACTTGGTCAAAGCTTTGTTTCAGTCTGTCTAGTCATTTACACAGCAGTACTGATTCCTTGCAGCATGGCTGGCACACGTAAAACTTCACTCTTTTCAACTGCAAACAGTTCCTCTGCTAAAGGGCAACATTGTCACTTAAGCTCCTGCAGGCTTTATGAATTTGTAAATACTGGGGGCAAAAGACCAAGCAGCCTGTAAAGAGGGCACCAGAGCAAAGCATATGTGCCTCCTTACCATGTAACCCAGGCAGCAGCCGAAGTGCATCGCAGGGATATTTTTGAGCAGAGATGAGCAGCAACAACTTGATGTATGAGGCTTTTTTTCTATTGTTCCTCCATAGAATAAAGAGTATATGGTCTCAGATCCAAAATCTACACAAAATCTACCCCCCTGTACTTACACCCCTGTTTGAAGATCATCAACAGAAGCTACAGGCGCGGAGAACTGAAACCCAGCGAGGGAAGGCCGAATCAAAGTTTCCCGAAAACGGCACTCGCTGCCCTTTCCCGCCGGTGAAGTTCACAAGAGCCCCCAGGGCTGCATTACAGGCGATACTTAACTATAATTACTGTTGTGCAGAGAGAACTCGGGTGCAGGTTATGGCATAAGCCGCCCACTCAGTCTGAAAAGTAATTACGGTAGATCTTCATTAAAAACTTCCTAACGAGTCTGCTAACTTCACCGCCTTACTCCAGTAAACTTTCTTACAGGTACACAAGGCAATTTACTAGAGAGCGAGAGAGTGAGGAGCGAACAGGAAAGAGCGCAGAAAAACACAGAAGGCGGAATTTCACTCATTTTGTGGAGGTATGAGTGCTCCTGTCCTGTAAGGTGAAGCCTGGCCCAGGGGCAACGGAGGGTCGCGCCGGCTTCAGTCTGGC